>NW_024057746.1:30000-90491 GCF_016432855.1 Salvelinus namaycush | reverse complement strand
TGATGGTTGATTAAAGACTGTCCTCAGTATTGGTATGGTGTGATGGTTGATAAAGACTGTCTCAGTATGATATGGGTGTGATGGTGTGAGTAAAGCCTGTCTCAGTATTGTATGGTGCTAGTGCTGATGGTTGATAAAGACTGTCTCAGTATTGTTTGCGTATAGTGGTGGATGGTTGAATAGAGACTGTCTCAGTATTGTATTGGTGTGGATGGTTGATACAGAGCTGTCCTCAGTATTGGTATGGTGGTGGATGGTTGATAAAGACTGTTCTCCGAGTAGTGCTATGGTGGGTGATGGTTGATAAAAGACTGTCTCAGTATTGTATGGTGGTGATGGTTGATAAAGACTGTCTTCAGCTATTGTATGAGTTGATAACGACCTTGTCCTCAGTATTGTATAGGTGGGTGGATGGTTGCATAAAGACTGTCTCGGTGGTATTGTATGTGTGGTGATGGTTGATAAAGACTGTCTCAGTATTGTATGGTGTGATGATTGATAAAGACTGTCTCAGTATTGTATGGTGTGATGGTGATGGTTGATTAAGACTGCCTCAGTATTGTATGGTGTGATGGATGATAAAGACTGTCTCAGTATTGTATGGTGTGATGGTGATGGTTGATTAAGACTGTCTCAGTATTGTATGGTGGTGATGGATGATAAAGACTGTCTCAGTATTGTATGGTGTGATGGTGATGGATGATAAAGACTGTCTCAGTATTGTATGGTGTGATTGTGATGGATGATAAAGACTGTCTCAGTATTGTATGGTGTGATGGTGATGGATGATAAAGACTGTCTCAGTATTGTATGGTGTGGTGGTGATGGTTGATAAAGACTGTCTCAGTATTGTATGGTGTAGTGGTTGATAAAGACTGTCTCAGTATTGTATGGTGTGATGGTTGATAAAGACTGTCTCAGTATTGTATGGTGGTGATGGTTGATAAAGACTGTCTCCGTATTGTATGTTGGTGATGGTTGATAAAGACTGTCTCAGTATTGTATGGTTGATAAAGACTGTCTCAGTATTATGTGGTGGTGATGGTTGATAAAGACTGTCTCAGTATTGTATGGTGTGATGGTTGATAAAGACTGTCTCAGTATTGTATGGTGTGATGGTTGATAAAGACTGTCTCAGTATTGTATGGTGTGATGGTTGATAAAGACTGTCTCAGTATTGTATGGTGTGATGGTTGATAAAGACTGTCTCAGTATTGTATGGTGTGATGGTTGATAAAGACTGTCTCAGTATTGTATGGTGTAGTGGTGGTGGTTGATAAAGACTGTCTCAGTATTGTATGGTGGTGATGGTTGATAAAGACTGTCTCAGTATTGTATGGTGTGGTGGTGATGGTTGATAAAGACTGTCTCAGTATTGTATGGTGTAGTGGTGATGGTTGATAAAGACTGTCTCAGTATTGTATGGTGTGGTGGTGATGGTTGATAAAGACTGTCTCAGTATTGTATGGTGTGATGGTTGATAAAGACTGTCTCAGTATTGTATGGTGTAGTGGTGATGGTTGATAAAGACGGTCTCAGTATTGTATGGTGTAGTGGTGATGGTTGATAAAGACTGTCTCAGTATTGTATGGTGTAGTGGTGATGGTTGATAAAGACTGTCTCAGTATTGTATGGTGTGATGGTTGATAAAGACTGTCTCAGTATTGTATGGTGGTGATGGTTGATAAAGACTGTCTCAGTATTGTATGGTGGTGATGGTTGATATATACTGTCTCAGTATTGTATGGTGTGATGGTTGATAAAGACTGTCTCAGTATTGTATGGTGTGATGGTTGATAAAGACTGTCTCAGTATTGTATGGTGTGATGGTTGATAAAGACTGTCTCAGTATTGTATGGTGTGATGGTTGATAAAGACTGTCTCAGTATTGTATGATGTGATGGTTGATAAAGACTGTCTCAGTATTGTATGGTGTAGTGGTGATGGTTGATAAATACTGTCTCAGTATTGTATGGTGTAGTGGTGATGGTTGATAAAGACTGTCTCAGTATTGTATGGTGTAGTGGTGATGGTTGATAAAGACTGTCTCAGTATTGTATGGTGTAGTGGTGATGGTTGATAAAGACTGTCTCAGTATTGTTTGGTGTGATGGTTGATAAAGACTGTCTCAGTATTGTATGGTGTGATGGTTGATAAAGACTGTCTCAGTATTGTATGGTTGATAAAGACTGTCTCAGTATTGTGTGGTGGTGATGGTTGATAAAGACTTTCTCAGTATTGTATGGTGTGATGGTTGATAAAGACTGTCTCAGTATTGTATGGTGTGATGGATGATAAAGACTGTCTCAGTATTGTATGGTGTGATGGTTGATAAAGACTGTCTCAGTATTGTATGGTGTGATGGTTGATAAAGACTGTCTCAGTATTGTATTGTGTGATGGTTGATAAAGACTGTCTCAGTATTGTATGGTGTAGTGGTGGTGGTGGTTGATAAAGACTGTCTCAGTATTGTATGGTGGTGATGGTTGATAAAGACTGTCTCAGTATTGTATGGTGTAGTGGTGATGGTTGATAAAGACTGTCTCAGTATTGTATGGTGTAGTGGTGATGGTTGATAAAGACTGTCTCAGTATTGTATGGTGTAGTGGTGATGGTTGATAAAGACTGTCTCAGTATTGTATGGTGTAGTGGTGATGGTTGATAAAGACTGTCTCAGTATTGTTTGGTGTGATGGTTGATAAAGACTGTCTCAGTATTGTATGGTGTGATGGTTGATAAAGACTGTCTCAGTATTGTATGGTGTGATGGTTGATAAAGACTGTCTCAGTATTGTATGGTGTAGTGGTGATGGTTGATAAAGACTGTCTCAGTATTGTATGGTGGTGATGGTTGATAAAGACTGTCTCAGTATTGTATGGTGTGATGGTTGATAAAGACTGTCTCAGTATTGTATGGTGTGATGGTTGATAAAGACTGTCTCAGTATTGTATGGTGTAGTGGTTGATAAAGACTGTCTCAGTATTGTATGGTGTGATGGTTGATAAAGACTGTCTCAGTATTTTATGGTTGATAAAGACTGTCTCAGTATTGTGTGGTGGTGATGGTTGATAAAGACTGTCTCAGTATTGTATGGTGTGATGGTTGATAAAGACTGTCTCAGTATTGTATGGTGTGATGGATGATAAAGACTGTCTCAGTATTGTATGGTGTGATGGTTGATAAAGACTGTCTCCGTATTGTATGGTGGTGATAGTTGATAAAGACTGTCTCACCACCACACAAACAGCTAGCTAGCATGGCAGACAGGAAAATAACACACCTAGCTAGCATGACAGACAGGAAAATAACACACCTAGCTTGCATGACAGATAGGAAAATAACACACCTAGCTTGCATGACAGACAGGAGAATTACAGACACATAGATAGCATGGAAGACAGGGAAACAACAGACCTCTCTAGCTAGCATGGCAGAGAGGATAATAAAAACACATAGATAGCATGGGAGACAGTGGAATAACAGACACATAGATAGCATGGGAGACAGTGGAATAACAGACACATAGATAGCATGGGAGACAGTGGAATAACAGACACATAGATAGCATGGGAGACAGTGGAATATCAGACACATAGATAGCATGGGAGACAGTGGAATAACAGACACATAGATAGCATGGCAGAGAGGATAATAACAGACACATAGATAGCATGGGAGACAGTGGAATAACAGACACATAGATAGCATGGGAGACAGTGGAATAACAGACACATAGATAGCATGGGAGACAGTGGAATAACAGACACATAGATAGCATGGGAGACAGTGGAATAACAGACACATAGATAGCATGGGAGACAGTGGAATAACAGACACATAGATAGCATGGGAGACAGTGGAATAACAGACACATAGATAGCATGGGAGACAGTGGAATAACAGACACATAGATAGCATGGGAGACAGTGGAATAACAGACACATAGATAGCATGGGAGACAGTGGAATAACAGACACCTGTCTAGCATGATTGTCACGATTTTCGTCGGGCGAAGGAGAATAGGACCAAAGTGCAGCGTGGTAAGTATTCATAATACGTTTAATAAATATGAACACTGGAACAAAAACAACAAAACGACCAACGAACAGTTCTGCAAGGTGCAACAAAACACTAAACAGAAAATAACCACCCTGTCACGTCTGCTCCCGCTCTTTCCCTCCCCCTGGCGCTTGAGGGCGCCAGAATGCCTTGCATCACTCACTCCTGCCATCCATCACGTACACCTGCCTTTCCTTGTCACGCGCATCAGCGTTATTGGACTCACCTGGACTCTCTTATCACCTGTTCATTTCCTCCCCTATATGTGTCAGTTCCCCAGCTCTGTTCCCTGCTTCTGCATTGATTGTTTTTCTGTTTGCTAAGCTGTTTATGTCTCGTTCCATGTCCGTTATTTATTAAATGTTACTCCCCGTACCTGCTTCGTCTCTCCAGCGTCATCCTTGTGATAGATCGTGACAGAATGCAGAAGCCATCACACGAAGCATCGGGGAGTACTGGCGTTCTGGTTGGTATAGTGGCATCGGCTCTGGGTCACCACCGATGGAACCGGGGGTGCCTAGCCTGCTCGTCGGGCTTCCACGCCCTAGCAGGCTCGAGAGGTTTCCTTGCCCCGGTTGGCTCGGATGGCGCCCATCCCACGTCGGGCCTCAGCTGGATCGTCAGTTCTTGTCTGCCCAGCCTGTCCAGGAGTTTTTTTTTGTTTGTTTGTTGTTTGTTTTGTCGGTGACGTCGGGGGTGGATTCTGCCGCCGATGGAACCGGGGGTGCCTAAGCCAGCCCGTCGAGCTTTCATGCCCTGGCTGGCTCGAGAGGTTTCATTGCCTCGGTTGGCTCGGTGGCTTCCCATCCCACGTCACAATCCACCGGATCATCGGGTTTCCTCAGCGGGATCGACAGGCGTCTGGACTCAGCCGGATCGTCAGGCTCCCATGCCTCAGCCGGCTCGCCAGGCTCTCACGCTCCAGCCGGTTCGTCGGGCTTCCACGCCTCAACCGGCTTGCCCAGCGCCCATGTCTCGGCCGGTTTGCCCAGGTGGGACGCCGGGTGGCGCCCCTAGTGGGGGGGTACTGTCACGTCTGCTCCCGCTCTTTCCCTCCCCCTGGCGCTTGAGGGCGCCAGAATGCCTTGCATCACTCACTCCTGCCATCCATCACGTACACCTGCCTTTCCTTGTCACGCGCATCAGCGTTATTGGACTCACCTGGACTCTCTTATCACCTGTTCATTTCCTCCCCTATATGTGTCAGTTCCCCAGCTCTGTTCCCTGCTTCTGCATTGATTGTTTTTCTGTTTGCTAAGCTGTTTATGTCTCGTTCCATGTCCGTTATTTATTAAATGTTACTCCCCGTACCTGCTTCGTCTCTCCAGCGTCATCCTTGTGATAGATCGTGACACACCCACAACTAACAGTGGGAAAACAGGCTACCTAAGTATGGTTCTCAATCAGAGACAACGATTGACAGCTGCCTCTGATTGGGAACCATACCAGGCCAAACACATAGAAATAGAAAACATAGACATACAAACATAGAATGCCCACCCACATCACACCCTGACCAAACAAAAAATAGAAACATACAAAGCAATCTACGGTCAGGGCGTGACAATGATAGACAGGATAATAACAGACCTATCTAGCTAGCATGGGAGACAGTGGAATAACAGACACATAGATAGCATGGGAGACAGTGGAATAACAGACACATAGATAGCATGGGAGACAGGATAATAACATTATTTTATTATATTTTTTTTTACATAACACTAGCTTTACAGACGGGAATGACAGAGACCTAGCTAGCATGACAGACAAGGGAATGACAGAGACCTAGCTAGCATGACAGACAAGGGAATGACAGAGACCTAGCTAGCATGACAGACAGGGGAGTGACAGAGACCTAGCTAGCATGACAGACAAGGGAATGACAGAGACCTAGCTAGCATGACAGACAGGGGAGTGACAGAGACCTAGCTAGCATGACAGACAAGGGAATGAAAGAGACTTAGCTAGCATGACAGACAGGGGAGTGACAGAGACCTAGCTAGCATGACAGACAAGGGAATAACAGAGACCTAGCTAACATGACAGAGACCTAGCTAACATGACAGACAAGGGAATGAAAGAGACCTAGCTAGCATGACAGACAAGGAAATGACAGAGACCTAGCTAGCATAACAGACAAGGGAATGAAAGAGACCTAGCTAGCATGACAGACAAGGAAATGACAGAGACCTAGCTAGCATGACAGACAAGGAAATGACAGAGACCTAGCTAGCATAACAGACAAGGGAATGAAAGAGACCTAGCTAGCATGACAGACAAGGAAATGACAGAGACCTAGCTAGCATAACAGACAGGGGAATATGCTCAGATGGGTGCATGACATTGATATAATTAGATGTTCTTTAGGTCTTTAGGAGGGGGACAGCTGCTTTAGGAGTGGAACAGCTGAGAAAAGGGGGACACGGTCTTCTTCGCTGTATTCGTTGAGTCTCTTTCTGCGTTCAAGGTTTATTTTTACAGTCTATGGCTTGACGAAACTGTACAGACACAGTGATCTGAGCTGATTGGCCAGCGGTAGGCCTATAGTTGCACTTGATTTGTTTGTTCTTGGCCTGCCGGGTAGGCAGAGTTCTACCTTTAGACACATAAAATGATTTAAAATGGGAACGCTTTTTCTTCTCGGTGCTAGGGATGCTGAAAAAAATAACGCATCTACCGCCAACAGCGCAAAAACAATTCATTAAAATAGGAACCAAAAGGATTATCATCAGGGTTTTTTTACAGAAATGTTTGGTGATTCACTAGAATGCCTTGGTGATCGACCGGTCGATCGCGATTGACTGGTTGGTGACCACTGATCTACTGTATAGCGTTAGCCTGCTCTGGTGTTGCAGTAGTCTGATAGAGCTATAGCTAGGGTTGAAAAAAATCCACTACAGTCCAAGGTTTTCCAGAATCAGAATACAGTACGTTATGTTTGTTCCTTGATGAATGACAATTAGCTTAAACTACTTTTAATAAATAGATACTTCAGCTAGTGATATCACTGTGTGTAGCCATGCAAGGCATATGCTCAACAACCCTGCATGGGTGGCACATTGCCTCATGGGTAACGTAGTCTTAATGTAATTAACACATAACAACACAAAATAATGCCGGAATAAGGAGGGATCGAGCAGGAAATCCAGTATCCTCCAACCAGACTTGGAAAAACACGGAACTTGGGGGAAATTACCGGAATTTGGGGTAACGATTTGTCTTGGCCGCATTATTAAAGGTTAATGTCCATAGCATATCTATAGCACATTCATGTCATGCTATGCAAGAGCTCAAATCTAGGTATCTTAAATAGATGCATCATTACAATGACAGCGTAGTGTCATCATTACCATCTGTTCTCAAAAGTGTTAACCAGACCAAGGTTAGAGTGGTTGTGCCAAACCACGTTGATTTATAACCTGCGCCAGCCCCATTTCCCCCACCGGCTGGTAGAGGCCTGTACCAGCCCCATTTCCCCCACCGGCTGGTAGAGGCCTGTACCAGCACCACTTCCCCCACCGGCTGGTAGAGGCCTGTACCAGCCCCATTTCTCCCACCGGCTGGTAGAGGCCTGTACCAGCCCCATTTCCCCCACCGGCTGGTAGAGGCCTGTACCAGCCCCATTTCCCCCACCGGCTGGTAGAGGCCTGTAACAGCCCCATTTCCCCCACCGGCTGGTAGAGGCCTGACCAGACCCATTTCCCCCACCGGCTGGTAGAGGCCTGTACCAGCCCCATTTCCCCCACTGGCTGGTAGAGGCCTGTACCAGCCCCATTTCCCCCACTGGCTGGTAGAGGCCTGTACCAGCCCCATTTCCCCCACCGGCTGGTAGAGTCCTGTACCAGCCCCATTTCCCCCACTGGCTGGTAGAGGCCTGTACCAGCCCCATTTCCCCCACTGGCTGGTAGAGGCCTGTACCAGCCCCATTTCCCCCACCGGCTGGTAGAGGCCTGTACCAGCCCCATTTCCCCCACCGGCTGGTAGAGGCCTGTACCAGCCCCATTTCCCCCACCGGCTGGTAGAGGCCTGTACCAGCCCCATTTCCCCCACCGGCTGGTAGAGGCCCGTGACTTACTTGACTTACTTATGTGAAAAACCCAGCAGCGTTACAGTTCTTAACACAAAGCGGTGCGCCTGGCACCTACTACCATTCAAAGGCACTTAAATCCTTACTTTAACCCGTCTCCTACCCTTCATCTACACTGATTGAAGTGGATTTAACAAGTGACATCAATAAGGGTGGGGGAAATGGGGCTGGTACAGGCCTCTACCAGCCGGTGGGGGAAATGGGGCTGGTACAGGCCTCTACGAGCCGGTGGGGGAAATGGGGCTGGTACAGGCCTCTACCAGCCGGTGGGGGAAATAGCTTTCACCTGGATTCCCCTGGTCAGTCTATGTCAGTGGAAATAGCAGGTGTTCTTAATGTTTTGTATACTCAGTGTAGAAATGACCGTACATTGACTGTATAGAATTCATATGGCCCTTTTAAACTTCGGTCCTATAAATTAGAGTTGCAAACTGAGCGGTTAATTACCATGAAGTGCTTAGCTATAAAAAGGTTTATGAATGGCAAAATAGAGTTGACTTTACTTTGACTACATACAGTATAATTCATACATAGACTATTCATCTGTACGTTATTGGCCAGTGTGACCAGTGTAACTGTGTTGTGGAGGAGGGCTATACGAAAGACTTATGACATGACCCTCAACTACACGATTTGATCCGTAACATTTACCCTGAGGATTCAACACTGAGGAGATCTTTATGCAGCGTTGACCTCAGTGAGAAGAAGAAGAAGGTAAGTCACACTGTACCAGCTGGTGGGGGAAGTGGTGCTGGTACAGGCCTCTACCAGCCGGTGGGGGAAGTGGGGCTGGTACAGGCCTCTACCAGCCGGTGGGGGAAGTGGTGCTGGTACAGGCCTCTACCAGCCGGTGGGGGAAGTGGGTCTGGTCAGGCCTCTACCAGCCGGTGGGGGAAATGGTGCTGGTACAGGCCTCTACCAGCCGGTGGGGGAAGTGGGTCTGGTACAGGCCTCTACCAGCCGGTGGGGGAAGTGGGGCTGGTACAGGCCTCTACCAGCCGGTGGGGGAAGTGGGTCTGGTCAGGCCTCTACCAGCCGGTGGGGGAAGTGGGTCTGGTCAGGCCTCTACCAGCCGGTGGGGGAAGTGGTGCTGGTACAGGCCTCTACCAGCCGGTGGGGGAAGTGGTGCTGGTACAGGCCTCTACCAGCCGGTGGGGGAAGTGGTGCTGGTACAGGCCTCTACCAGCCGGTGGGGGAAATGGAGGCTGGTCCGGTGGGGGAAATGGGGCTGGCGCAGGTTATAGATCCCTATAGCATATTCGCTAACACTGGTATGGCAGAAGTTCACTGTTGAGAACAGCCATAATGATGACGCTACGCTGTAATAGTCATGCTGTCATTGTAATGATGCATCTATTAAGATATACCTAAATATGAGATCTTACATAGCATGACATAAATATGCTATAGATATGTTACGGCTATTAACCTTTAATAATGCAGTTGGGACCTGTTATAACACGTTCATGACATGCTTATAGATGAGGAATAAATGTGTTATGGGATATGTAGATGTGTAGTAAATCATTTACCTGTAGCCAGTCCATCCCATGCCTAACGTGATGTGCTAGATACTGGCAGTGATTTAAATGTAACCTAGACAGATAAAGGGATGATGGTGGCTAGTAAGCTATAAGCCATGTTTATGTATCAGCCAGTCAGCCAGCTAGCTAGTCAGTCAATCAGTCAGTCACAGTCAGCCAGCCATCCATCCAGTCAGCCAGCTAGTCAGCCAGCCATCCATCCAGTCAGCCAGCTAGTCAGTCAATCAGTCAGTCAGCCAGCTAGTCAGCCATCCATCCAACCAGTCAGCCATCCATCCAACCAGTCAGCCATCCATCCAACCAGTCAGCCAGCCATCCATCCATCCATCCATCCATCCATCCAACCAGTCAGCCATCCATCCATCCAGTCAGCCAGCCATCCATCCAGTCAGCCAGCTAGTCAGTCAATCAGTCAGTCAGCCAGCCATCCATCCATCCAGTCAGCCAGCCACTCAGTCAACCAGGAAAGTCAGCCAACCAGTCAGCCTGTGAGTCAGGCTGTGAGTCAGTCAGTCACAGTCAGCCAGCCAGCTAGGCAGTCAGCCATCCAGTCAGCCAGCCAGCTAGGCAGTCAGCCATCCAGTCAGTCTGTCAGTCAGCTGTAACACTAGAGAACCCATACAGTATAGGCATATCCTGTTAATGGACAAATGGATGGAGGGATGGAGGTATGGATGGAAGGACAGGCCTGATTCTAACAGTGAGTTTCCCACGTCTGTTGTTTTACAAAGAGAAGGGTTTTCCCTCTGTAACCCTAGTCTTATGTAACCATCAGACAGTGTGGCACTGGAGAGGGAGGGAGGGATGGACGACCAGAGCCCTATATTTAAAGAGACAACTTTTAGAATTTTAAATATCGTTCTAATTCCAGACATTATGTTAAATAATAATGGCATTGTGAAATATTCCTCATGTAATGTTAATGGGAGCAAACATGGCTGCCATAGAATGTTCAGGTCATTGACCAGGTCCTGCCGTGTAGTTCTGGGCTGATCCCTCACCTTCCTCATGATCATTGATGCCCCACGAGGTGAGATCTTGCATGGAGCCCCAAACCGAGGGTGATTGACCGTCATCTTGAACTTCTTCCATTTTCTAATAATTGGGCCAACAGTTGTTGCCTTCTCACCAAGCTGCTTGCCTATTGTCCTGTAGCCCATCCCAGCCTTGTGCAGGTCTACAATTTTATCCCTGATGTCCTTACACAGCTCTGTGGTCTTGGCCATTGTGGAGAGGTTGGAGTCTGTTTGATTGAGTGTGTGGACCGGTGTCTTTTATACAGGTAACGATTTCAAACAGGTGCAGTTAATACAGGTAATGAGTGGAGAACAGGAGGGCTTCTTATTAAAGAAAAACTAACAGGTCTGTGAGAGCCGGAATTCTTACTGGTTGGTAGGTGATCAACTACTTATGTCATACAATAAAATGCAAATTAATTACTTAAAAATCATACAATGTGATTTTCTGGATTTTTGTTTTAGATTCCGTCTCTCACAGTTGAAGGCAGGCAGGCAGGCAGGTAGGCAGGCAGGCAGGTAGGTAGGCTGCCAGGGATGTGACGCTGACCGATGACTGACAGAGTCCTGAGGAAGACCTGAGAGGTCGAAACATTGTTTTGCCAATAACACAACACGGAAACATAGATTGCAGTATAATGTATGTTACACAGTGACCCTAAAGAGGTCTCAGGTGCTGCCTTGTCACTGATGCCAGCAGGGGTGGACTGGCCATAGGACAATTCTGGCAAATGCCAGATGGGCTGATCCATTTTAAGCCCAGTGGGCCAGTCTAAATATTTTTTTCTGTTACTCAAAATTATCATTATTTGGCTAATAATGGGGAGCCTCGTGGAAAACACAGGCCGGTGTGGGGGCCTCAAGGGAAACACAGGCCGACTCGGGGGCCTCAAGAGAAACACCGGCCAACGCGGGGGCCTCAAGGGAAACACAGGCCGGTGTGGGGGCCTCAAGGGAAACACAGGCCGGTGTGGTGGCCTCAAGGGAAACACAGGCCGGTGTGGTGGCCTCAAGGGAAACACAGGTCAGTATGGGGGCCTCAAGGGAAACACAGGCCGGTGTGGGGGCCTCAAGGGAAACACAGGCCGACGCGGGGGCCTCAAGGGAAACACAGGCCGGTGTGGGGACCTCAAGGGAAACAGGCCAGTATGGGGGCCTCAAGGGAAACACAGGCAGGTGTGGGGGCCTCAAGGGAAACACAGGCCGATATGGGGGCCTCAAGAGAAACACAGGCCGGTGTGGGGGCCTCAAGGGAAACACAGGCCGGTGTTTTGGAAATACCCAGACCAATTTATGGTCCCTGGATGCCAGTACTGTTTAGTAGATCAAATGTGGTTCCTTCTGATCAAACATCACTCTGGAGACAATATGTACTGACCAATTTCATACTATTTTGCCGACCCAGACCATACTGTGCTTCCTTTGTCCTTTCAAGAACAGTTTCAACTATAGTGTGTAACAGGGCCAGTGCAGTACAGCTTGGTCTGGCTTGGATTGGCTCAGTATTGTGGAAAGGGCATAAGGTATGTGGGGAGAATGACTCTTATTCCTTAATTTACCAGAAGAGTGAGGCTGCTGTTTTACAACCACTTTTATCCAGTGATAATTTAGCACTCGTGAGATGCAGTATGACAAAATGGTCCCGTCTGGGACTGAGTTCAACTGAACATTGGTCCCATCTTGGACCGAGTTCAACTGAACATTGGTCCCATCTGGGACTGAGTTCAACTGAACATTGGTCCCATCTGGGACTGAGTTCAACTGAACATTGGTCCCATCTGGGACTGAGTTCAACTGAACATTGTTCCCATCTTGGACTGAGTTCAACTGAACATTGGTCCCATCTGGGACTGAGTTCAACTGAACATTGGTCCCATCTGGGACTGAGTTCAACTGAACATTGGTCCCATCTGGGACTGAGTTCAACTGAACATTGGTCCCATCTGGGACTGAGTTCAACTGAACATTGGTCCCATCTGGGACTGAGTTCAACTGAACATTGGTCCCATCTGGGACCGAGTTCAACTGAAAATTGGTCCCATCTGGGACTGAGTTCAACTGAACATTGGTCCCATCTGGGACTGAGTTCAACTGAACATTGGTCCCATCTGGGACTGAGTTCACCTGAACATTGTGTGACACAAAACAGAGAGAGAGAGGGGGATATGGTTTTCTATTCCGTCAGGACCGGAAGGGGTTGAATGTGCATAAGATTCATGTTATGAGTATAATTCTTCTGTCAAATGGCTCATTCTGTGTCCTGGCGGTTATCCAGTGTGAAGGCAGCAGCGTGTGTATTATATATGCCGTTGGCCTGACACACAGCCCATGCCGTGCCACCCCAGGAGATTATAATCGCTCTGAGTGCTTCCTTCAGATTTGATCCGATAAAAAGATTGTAATCGTTCTCTCCATCAGCCCATTACTATGGTGATGTCTGTGTTACTATGGTGATGTCTGTGTTACTATGGTATTTTCTGTGTTACTATGGTATTATGTGTTACTATGGTATTCTCTGTGTTACTATGGTATTATGTGTTACTATGGTATTCTCTGTATTACTATGGTATTATGTGTTACTATGGTGATGTCTGTTTTACTATGGTATTCTCTGTGTTACTATGGTGATGTCTGCGTTACTATGATATTATCTGTGTTACTATGGTGATGTCTGTGTTACTATGGTACTATGTGTTACTATGATATTCTCTGTGTTACTATGGTATTATGTGTTACTATGGTGATGTCTGTTTTACTATGGTATTCTCTGTGTTACTATGGTGATGTCTGTGTTACTATGGTGTTCTCTGTGTTACTATGGTATTATGTGTTACTATGGTATTCTCTGTGTTACTATGGTATTCCCTGTGTTACTATGGCATTATGTGTTACTATGGTATTCTCTGTGTTACTATGGTATTATGTGTTACTATGGTGATCTCTGTGTTACTATGGTATTATGTGTTACTATGGTGATGTCTGTGTTACTATGTCATTCTCTGTGTTACTATGGTGATGTCTGTGTTACTATGGTGTTCTCTGTGTTACTATGGTATTAGGTGTTAATATGGTATTCTCTGTGTTACTATGGTATTATGTGTTACCATGGTATTATCTGTGTTACTATGGTATTCTCTGTGTTACTATGGTGTTCTCTGTGTTACTATGGTATTATGTGTTAATATGTTATTCTCTGTGTTACTATGGTATTCTCTGTGTTACTATGGTATTCTCTGTGTTACTATGGTATTATGTGTTACCATGGTATTCTCTGTGTTACCATGGTATTCTCTGTGTTACTATGGTATTATCTGTGTTACTATGGTATTATCTGTGTTACTATGGTATTATCTGTGTTACTATGGTGCTATCTGTGTTACTATGGTATTCTCTGTGTTACTATGGCGTTCTTTGTGTTACTATGGCGTTGTCTGTGTTACTATGGTCTTGTCTGTGTTACTGTGGTATTTCATCAGTCCTAGCATTACTATGGTATTTGGCCAACTGACAGAGTATTTGGTTTTACAAGCTCTAACATACTGCTTAAAGACCCTAACAACCAGACAGATCCTGCTTAAAGACCCTAACAACCAGACAGATCCTGCTTAAAGACCCTAACAACCAGACAGATCCTGCTTAAAGACCCTAACAACCAGACAGATCCTGCCTAAAGACCCTAACAACCAGACAGATCCTGCTTAAAGACCCTAACAACCAGACAGATCCTGCTTAAAGACCCTAACAACCAGACAGATCCTGCTTAAAGACCCTAACAACCAGACAGATCCTGCTTAAAGACCCTAACAACCAGACAGATCCTGCTTAAAGACCCTAACAACTAACAACGAACTACATCACACTAATTGGAATGCATGTCCAAGCCTTGTTGTGGTCCGTCTGAGCTGGTTGACCTTAATGGTAATGGTATTCTAAGTGATGCAGGCTGAATTACAATGAAGTATCTGCAGTACATAGAAAAAAATAAACATGAAAAGGTACCATTTAAAGGGCCAATCAGAAGTTCAAAGAGTAACAATCATCCACCTCTGTTTTGGTAAAAGGGGATGGGCTTGGAGAAATGTAACCACTCTCAAATTCATAGTCCGAGCTATGGATGCAAGACCGGACCATCCATGATATCAATTTTATAATTTAAACATGTTTTGAGGCTATACAGTGTTTGTTTACATTTAGTGAAACGAGCTTTATATATTGGGTTTGGACGGGGTGTGACAGTTGAACTAAGCGCATAAGGCATTAAAAGAAGTTTTATTCTTCAAGAATTAATGGATATATATATCATTCATTTAATGATATAACTGTTAATTGAAATGCATTCCAGGTGATTACCTCATGAAACTGGTTGAGAGAATTCCAAGATTGTGCAAAGCTGTCATCAATGCAAAGAGTGGCTATTTGAAGAATCTCAAATATAAAATTTATTTTGTATTGTTTAACACTTGTTTTGGTTACTACATGATTCCATATGTGTTATTTCATAGTTTTTGATGTCTTCACTATTATTATACAATGTAGAAAATAGTAAAAAAAACAAAGAAAAACCCTGGAATGAGTAGGTGTTCTAAGGTTTTTATATCATTAATTTATAAATCTGAAGAGGTGTGTAACAATTGCAGATTGCCCCTTTAAGAGTGTTTCTGGATGTCGCTGAGTGTTTCTGGCGATTCAGAACTAAACCTTTTTAGTAAACTTTTAACAAGGACTCCTTGAGTTGACTGGGATTCAGCACCATGGACAACTGCCACCACTGCCAATGCAATACAGTGAATGGACTACGTGTGCCGAGAGCTTCAGCAGAACAGTTGGCCTTTTTTCAATGAAACTGATCAACACGTCTCCATAGATAGAACCCTAACTCTATTGCCCTGTGTGTGTGTGTGTGTGTGTGTGTGTGTGTGTGTGTGTGTGTGTGTGTGTGTGTGTGTGTGTGTGTGTGTGTGTGTGTGTGTGTGTGTGTGTGTGTGTGTGTGTGTGTGTGTGTGTGTGTGTGTGTGTGTGTGTGTGTGGACAATGAGTTGAGTAACTTCTTATGTATCTGTCAGAATCATAACACCGGTCACGTTGTGGTTCGATGTTGAAACAATGTTGACTCAACCGGTGTGTTCCCCAGTGGGATGACACTGCATCTTCCAATAATGATTGTATGTGTCCCGCATCCTGCGGGATGATGAGGGTTGGACAGAGCGATGGGGATAAAGAGAGGGAATTGAAAAGAGGGCGGTTGGGGGGGAGAGAGAGAGGGGTGAGGGTTGTGAGAGACAAGGGAGGTTGCAAGGGAGAGGGAGAGTGAGTGAAACTGTCTGTTCGTTTGGCAGAGAGACAGTGACTGTTTGTTCATTTGAAGGAGACAGAGAGACTAGACTGTCTGTTCGTTTGACAGAGAGACAGAGAGAAAGTCTGTTAGTTTGGCAGAGATACTGTCTGTTAGTTTGGCAGAGATACTGTCTGTTAGTTTGGCAGAGATACTGTCTGTTAGTTTGGCAGAAATACTGTTTGTTAGTTTGGCAGAGATACTGTCTGTTAGTTTGGCAGAGAGACTGTCTGTTAGTTTGGCAGAGAGACTGTCTGTTAGTTTGGCAGAGATACTGTCTGTTAGTTTGGCAGAGAGACTGTCTGTTAGTTTGGCAGAGATACTGTCTGTTAGTTTGGCAGAGATACTGTCTGTTAGTTTGGCAGAGATACTGTCTGTTAGTTTGGCAGAGAGACTGTCTGTTAGTTTGGCAGAGAGACTGTCTGTTAGTTTGGCAGAGATACTGTCTGTTAGTTTGGCAGAGAGACTGTCTGTTAGTTTGGCAGAGATACTGTCTGTTAGTTTGGCAGAGAGACTGTCTGTTAGTTTGGCAGAGATACTGTCTGTTAGTTTGGCAGAGATACTGTCTGTTAGTTTGGCAGAAATACTGTTTGTTAGTTTGGCAGAGATACTGTCTGTTAGTTTGGCAGAGAGACTGTCTGTTCGTTTGGCAGAGAGACTGTCTGTTAGTTTGGCAGAGAGACTGTCTGTTAGTTTGGCAGAGAGACTGTCTGTTAGTTTGGCAGAGATACTGTCTGTTAGTTTGGCAGAGAGACTGTCTGTTAGTTTGGCAGAGAGACTGTCTGTTAGTTTGGCAGAGAGACTGTCTGTTAGTTTGGCAGAGAGACTGTCTGTTAGTTTGGCAGAGATACTTTCTGTTAGTTTGGCAGAGAGACTGTCTGTTAGTTTGGCAGAGAGACTGTCTGTTAGTTTGGCAGAGATACTGTCTGTTAGTTTGGCAGAGAGACAGAGATACTGTCTGTTAGTTTGGCAGAGATACTGTCTGTTAGTTTGGCAGAGAGACTGTCTGTTAGTTTGGCAGAGATACTGTCTGTTAGTTTGGCAGAGAGACTGTCTGTTAGTTTGGCAGAGAGGCTGTCTGTTAGTTTGGCAGAGAGACTGTCTGTTAGTTTGGCAGAGATACTGTCTGTTAGTTTGACAGAGAGACTGTCTGTTAGTTTGGCAGAGATACTGTCTGTTAGTTTGGCAGAGATACTGTCTGTTAGTTTGGCAGAGATACTGTCTGTTAGTTTGGCAGAGAGACTGTCTGTTAGTTTGGCAGAGATACTGTCTGTTAGTTTGGCAGAGATACTGTCTGTTAGTTTGGCAGAAATACTGTTTGTTAGTTTGGCAGAGATACTGTCTGTTAGTTTGGCAGAGATACTGTCTGTTAGTTTGGCAGAGAGACTGTCTGTTAGTTTGGCAGAGAGACTGTCTGTTAGTTTGGCAGAGATACTGTCTGTTAGTTTGGCAGAGATACTGTCTGTTAGTTTGGCAAAGATACTGTCTGTTAGTTTGGCAGAGAGACTGTCTGTTAGTTTGGCAGAGATACTGTCTGTTAGTTTGGCAGAGAGACTGTCTGTTAGTTTGGCAGAGAGACTGTCTGTTCGTTTGGCAGAGAGACTGTCTGTTAGTTTGGCAGAGAAACTGTCTGTTAGTTTGGCAGAGAGACTGTCTGTTAGTTTGGCAGAGAGACTGTCTGTTAGTTTGGCAGAGATACTTTCTGTTAGTTTGGCAGAGAGACTGTCTGTTAGTTTGTTAGAGAGACTTTCTGTTAGTTTGGCAGAGATACTGTCTGTTAGTTTGGCAGAGAGACAGAGATACTGTCTGTTAGTTTGGCAGAGATACTGTCTGTTAGTTTGGCAGAGAGACTGTCTGTTAGTTTGGCAGAGATACTGTCTGTTAGTTTGGCAGAGAGACTGTCTGTTAGTTTGGCAGAGAGGCTGTCTGTTAGTTTGGCAGAGAGACTGTCTGTTAGTTTGGCAGAGATACTGTCTGTTAGTTTGACAGAGAGACTGTCTGTTAGTTTGGCAGAGATACTGTCTGTTAGTTTGGCAGAGATACTGTCTGTTAGTTTGGCAGAGATACTGTCTGTTAGTTTGGCAGAGAGACTGTCTGTTAGTTTGGCAGAGATACTGTCTGTTAGTTTGTCAGAGATACTGTCTGTTAGTTTGGCAGAAATACTGTTTGTTAGTTTGGCAGAGATACTGTCTGTTAGTTTGGCAGAGATACTGTCTGTTAGTTTGGCAGAGAGACTGTCTATTAGTTTGGCAGAGAGACTGTCTGTTAGTTTGGCAGAGATACTGTCTGTTTGTTTGGCAGAGATACTGTCTGTTAGTTTGGCAGAGATACTGTCTGTTAGTTTGGCAGAAATACTGTTTGTTAGTTTGGCAGAGATACTGTCTGTTAGTTTGGCAGAGAGACTGTCTGTTAGTTTGGCAGAGAGACTGTCTGTTAGTTTGGCAGAGATACTGTCTGTTAGTTTGGCAGAGAGACTGTCTGTTAGTTTGGCAGAGATACTGTCTGTTAGTTTGGCAGAGATACTGTCTGTTAGTTTGGCAGAGATACTGTCTGTTAGTTTGGCAGAGAGACTGTCTGTTAGTTTGGCAGAGAGACTGTCTGTTAGTTTGGCAGAGATACTGTCTGTTAGTTTGGCAGAGAGACTGTCTGTTAGTTTGGCAGAGATACTGTCTGTTAGTTTGGCAGAGAGACTGTCTGTTAGTTTGGCAGAGATACTGTCTGTTAGTTTGGCAGAGATACTGTCTGTTAGTTTGGCAGAAATACTGTTTGTTAGTTTGGCAGAGATACTGTCTGTTAGTTTGGCAGAGAGACTGTCTGTTCGTTTGGCAGAGAGACTGTCTGTTATTTTGGCAGAGAGACTGTCTGTTAGTTTGGCAGAGAGACTGTCTGTTAGTTTGGCAGAGATACTGTCTGTTAGTTTGGCAGAGAGACTGTCTGTTAGTTTGGCAGAGAGACTGTCTGTTAGTTTGGCAGAGAGACTGTCTGTTAGTTTGGCAGAGAGACTGTCTGTTAGTTTGGCAGAGATACTTTCTGTTAGTTTGGCAGAGAGACTGTCTGTTAGTTTGGCAGAGAGACTGTCTGTTAGTTTGGCAGAGATACTGTCTGTTAGTTTGGCAGAGAGACAGAGATACTGTCTGTTAGTTTGGCAGAGATACTGTCTGTTAGTTTGGCAGAGAGACTGTCTGTTAGTTTGGCAGAGATACTGTCTGTTAGTTTGGCAGAGATACTGTCTGTTAGTTTGGCAGAGATACTGTCTGTTAGTTTGGCAGAGAGACTGTCTGTTAGTTTGGCAGAGAGACTGTCTGTTAGTTTGGCAGAGATACTGTCTGTTAGTTTGGCAGAGATACTGTCTGTTAGTTTGGCAGAAATACTGTTTGTTAGTTTGGCAGAGATACTGTCTGTTAGTTTGGCAGAGATACTGTCTGTTAGTTTGGCAGAGAGACTGTCTGTTAGTTTGGCAGAGAGACTGTCTGTTAGTTTGGCAGAGACACTGTCTGTTAGTTTGGCAGAGATACTGTCTGTTAGTTTGGCAAAGATACTGTCTGTTAGTTTGGCAGAGAGACTGTCTGTTAGTTTGGCAGAGATACTGTCTGTTAGTTTGGCAGAGAGACTGTCTGTTAGTTTGGCAGAGAGACTGTCTGTTCGTTTGGCAGAGAGACTGTCTGTTAGTTTGGCAGAGAAACTGTCTGTTAGTTTGGCAGAGAGACTGTCTGTTAGTTTGGCAGAGAGACTGTCTGTTAGTTTGGCAGAGATACTTTCTGTTAGTTTGGCAGAGAGACTGTCTGTTAGTTTGTTAGAGAGACTGTCTGTTAGTTTGGCAGAGATACTGTCTGTTAGTTTGGCAGAGAGACAGAGATACTGTCTGTTAGTTTGGCAGAGATACTGTCTGTTAGTTTGGCAGAGAGACTGTCTGTTAGTTTGGCAGAGATACTGTCTGTTAGTTTGGCAGAGAGACTGTCTGTTAGTTTGGCAGAGAGACTGTCTGTTAGTTTGGCAGAGATACTGTCTGTTAGTTTGGCAGAGAGACTGTCTGTTAGTTTGGCAGAGATACTGTCTGTTAGTTTGGCAGAGATACTGTCTGTTAGTTTGGCAGAGATACTGTCTGTTAGTTTGGCAGAGAGACTGTCTGTTAGTTTGGCAGAGAGACTGTCTGTTAGTTTGGCAGAGATACTGTCTGTTAGTTTGGCAGAGAGACTGTCTGTTAGTTTGGCAGAGATACTGTCTGTTAGTTTGGCAGAGAGACTGTCTGTTAGTTTGGCAGAGATACTGTCTGTTAGTTTGGCAGAGATACTGTCTGTTAGTTTGGCAGAAATACTGTTTGTTAGTTTGGCAGAGATACTGTCTGTTAGTTTGGCAGAGAGACTGTCTGTTCGTTTGGCAGAGAGACTGTCTGTTAGTTTGGCAGAGAGACTGTCTGTTAGTTTGGCAGAGAGACTGTCTGTTAGTTTGGCAGAGATACTGTCTGTTAGTTTGGCAGAGAGACTGTCTGTTAGTTTGGCAGAGAGACTGTCTGTTAGTTTGGCAGAGAGACTGTCTGTTAGTTTGGCAGAGAGACTGTCTGTTAGTTTGGCAGAGATACTTTCTGTTAGTTTGGCAGAGAGACTGTCTGTTAGTTTGGCAGAGAGACTGTCTGTTAGTTTGGCAGAGATACTGTCTGTTAGTTTGGCAGAGAGACAGAGATACTGTCTGTTAGTTTGGCAGAGATACTGTCTGTTAGTTTGGCAGAGAGACTGTCTGTTAGTTTGGCAGAGATACTGTCTGTTAGTTTGGCAGAGAGACTGTCTGTTAGTTTGGCAGAGAGGCTGTCTGTTAGTTTGGCAGAGAGACTGTCTGTTAGTTTGGCAGAGATACTGTCTGTTAGTTTGACAGAGAGACTGTCTGTTAGTTTGGCAGAGATACTGTCTGTTAGTTTGGCAGAGATACTGTCTGTTAGTTTGGCAGAGATACTGTCTGTTAGTTTGGCAGAGAGACTGTCTGTTAGTTTGGCAGAGATACTGTCTGTTAGTTTGGCAGAGATACTGTCTGTTAGTTTGGCAGAAATACTGTTTGTTAGTTTGGCAGAGATACTGTCTGTTAGTTTGGCAGAGATACTGTCTGTTAGTTTGGCAGAGAGACTGTCTGTTAGTTTGGCAGAGAGACTGTCTGTTAGTTTGGCAGAGATACTGTCTGTTAGTTTGGCAGAGATACTGTCTGTTAGTTTGGCAAAGATACTGTCTGTTAGTTTGGCAGAGAGACTGTCTGTTAGTTTGGCAGAGATACTGTCTGTTAGTTTGGCAGAGAGACTGTCTGTTAGTTTGGCAGAGAGACTGTCTGTTCGTTTGGCAGAGAGACTGTCTGTTAGTTTGGCAGAGAAACTGTCTGTTAGTTTGGCAGAGAGACTGTCTGTTAGTTTGGCAGAGAGACTGTCTGTTAGTTTGGCAGAGATACTTTCTGTTAGTTTGGCAGAGAGACTGTCTGTTAGTTTGTTAGAGAGACTTTCTGTTAGTTTGGCAGAGATACTGTCTGTTAGTTTGGCAGAGAGACAGAGATACTGTCTGTTAGTTTGGCAGAGATACTGTCTGTTAGTTTGGCAGAGAGACTGTCTGTTAGTTTGGCAGAGATACTGTCTGTTAGTTTGGCAGAGAGACTGTCTGTTAGTTTGGCAGAGAGGCTGTCTGTTAGTTTGGCAGAGAGACTGTCTGTTAGTTTGGCAGAGATACTGTCTGTTAGTTTGACAGAGAGACTGTCTGTTAGTTTGGCAGAGATACTGTCTGTTAGTTTGGCAGAGATACTGTCTGTTAGTTTGGCAGAGATACTGTCTGTTAGTTTGGCAGAGAGACTGTCTGTTAGTTTGGCAGAGATACTGTCTGTTAGTTTGTCAGAGATACTGTCTGTTAGTTTGGCAGAAATACCTTTTGTTAGTTTGGCAGAGATACTGTCTGTTAGTTTGGCAGAGATACTGTCTGTTAGTTTGGCAGAGAGACTGTCTATTAGTTTGGCAGAGAGACTGTCTGTTAGTTTGGCAGAGATACTGTCTGTTTGTTTGGCAGAGATACTGTCTGTTAGTTTGGCAGAGATACTGTCTGTTAGTTTGGCAGAAATACTGTTTGTTAGTTTGGCAGAGATACTGTCTGTTAGTTTGGCAGAGAGACTGTCTGTTAGTTTGGCAGAGAGACTGTCTGTTAGTTTGGCAGAGATACTGTCTGTTAGTTTGGCAGAGAGACTGTCTGTTAGTTTGGCAGAGATACTGTCTGTTAGTTTGGCAGAGATACTGTCTGTTAGTTTGGCAGAGATACTGTCTGTTAGTTTGGCAGAGAGACTGTCTGTTAGTTTGGCAGAGAGACTGTCTGTTAGTTTGGCAGAGATACTGTCTGTTAGTTTGGCAGAGAGACTGTCTGTTAGTTTGGCAGAGATACTGTCTGTTAGTTTGGCAGAGAGACTGTCTGTTAGTTTGGCAGAGATACTGTCTGTTAGTTTGGCAGAGATACTGTCTGTTAGTTTGGCAGAAATACTGTTTGTTAGTTTGGCAGAGATACTGTCTGTTAGTTTGGCAGAGAGACTGTCTGTTCGTTTGGCAGAGAGACTGTCTGTTATTTTGGCAGAGAGACTGTCTGTTAGTTTGGCAGAGAGACTGTCTGTTAGTTTGGCAGAGATACTGTCTGTTAGTTTGGCAGAGAGACTGTCTGTTAGTTTGGCAGAGAGACTGTCTGTTAGTTTGGCAGAGAGACTGTCTGTTAGTTTGGCAGAGAGACTGTCTGTTAGTTTGGCAGAGATACTTTCTGTTAGTTTGGCAGAGAGACTGTCTGTTAGTTTGGCAGAGAGACTGTCTGTTAGTTTGGCAGAGATACTGTCTGTTAGTTTGGCAGAGAGACAGAGATACTGTCTGTTAGTTTGGCAGAGATACTGTCTGTTAGTTTGGCAGAGAGACTGTCTGTTAGTTTGGCAGAGATACTGTCTGTTAGTTTGGCAGAGAGACTGTCTGTTAGTTTGGCAGAGATACTGTCTGTTAGTTTGACAGAGAGACTGTCTGTTAGTTTGGCAGAGATACTGTCTGTTAGTTTGGCAGAGATACTGTCTGTTAGTTTGGCAGAGATACTGTCTGTTAGTTTGGCAGAGAGACTGTCTGTTAGTTTGGCAGAGATACTGTCTGTTAGTTTGGCAGAGATACTGTCTGTTAGTTTGGCAGAAATACTGTTTGTTAGTTTGGCAGAGATACTGTCTGTTAGTTTGGCAGAGATACTGTCTGTTAGTTTGGCAGAGAGACTGTCTGTTAGTTTGGCAGAGAGACTGTCTGTTAGTTTGGCAGAGATACTGTCTGTTAGTTTGGCAGAGATACTGTCTGTTAGTTTGGCAAAGATACTGTCTGTTAGTTTGGCAGAGAGACTGTCTGTTAGTTTGGCAGAGATACTGTCTGTTAGTTTGGCAGAGAGACTGTCTGTTAGTTTGGCAGAGAGACTGTCTGTTAGTTTGGCAGAGAGACTGTCTGTTAGTTTGGCAGAGAAACTGTCTGTTAGTTTGGCAGAGAGACTGTCTGTTAGTTTGGCAGAGAGACTGTCTGTTAGTTTGGCAGAGATACTTTCTGTTAGTTTGGCAGAGAGACTGTCTGTTAGTTTGTTAGAGAGACTGTCTGTTAGTTTGGCAGAGATACTGTCTGTTAGTTTGGCAGAGAGACAGAGATACTGTCTGTTAGTTTGGCAGAGAGACTGTCTGTTAGTTTGGCAGAGATACTGTCTGTTAGTTTGGCAGAGAGACTGTCTGTTAGTTTGGCAGAGAGGCTGTCTGTTAGTTTGGCAGAGAGACTGTCTGTTAGTTTGGCAGAGATACTGTCTGTTAGTTTGACAGAGAGACTGTCTGTTAGTTTGGCAGAGATACTGTCTGTTAGTTTGGCAGAGATACTGTCTGTTAGTTTGGCAGAGATACTGTCTGTTAGTTTGGCAGAGAGACTGTCTGTTAGTTTGGCAGAGATACTGTCTGTTAGTTTGTCAGAGATACTGTCTGTTAGTTTGGCAGAAATACTGTTTGTTAGTTTGGCAGAGATACTGTCTGTTAGTTTGGCAGAGATACTGTCTGTTAGTTTGGCAGAGAGACTGTCTATTAGTTTGGCAGAGAGACTGTCTGTTAGTTTGGCAGAGATACTGTCTGTTAGTTTGGCAGAGATACTGTCTGTTAGTTTGGCAGAGATACTGTCTGTTAGTTTGGCAGAGAGACTGTCTGTTAGTTTGGCAGAGATACTGTCTGTTAGTTTGGCAGAGAGACTGTCTGTTAGTTTGGCAGAGAGACTGTCTGTTCGTTTGGCAGAGAGACTGTCTGTTAGTTTGGCAGAGAAACTGTCTGTTACTTTGGCAGAGATACTGTCTGTTAGTTTGGCAGAGAGACAGAGATACTGTCTGTTAGTTTGGCAGAGATACTGTCTGTTAGTTTGGCAGAGATACTGTCTGTTAGTTTGGCAGAGATACAGTCTGTTAGTTTGGCAGAGAGACTGTCTGTTAGTTTGGCAGAGAGACAGAGAGACTGTCTGTTAGTTTGGCAGAGAGACAGAGAGACTGTCTGTTAGTTTGGCAGAGATACTGTCTGTTAGTTTGGCAGAGATACTGTCTGTTAGTTTGGCAGAGAGACTGTCTGTTAGTTTGGCAGAGATACTGTCTGTTAGTTTGGCAGAGAGACTGTCTGTTAGTTAGGCAGAGATACTGTCTGTTAGTTTGGCAGAGAGACTGTCTGTTAGTTTGGCAGAGATACTTTCTGTTAGTTTGGCAGAGATACTGTCTGTTAGTTTGGCAGAGATACTGTCTGTTAGTTTGGCAGAGAGACTGTCTGTTAGTTTGGCAGAGATACTGTCTGTTAGTTTGGCAGAGAGACAGAGATACTGCCTGTTAGTTTGGCAGAGAGACTGTCTGTTAGTTTGGCAGAGATACTGTCTGTTAGTTTGGCAGAGATACTGTCTGTTAGTTTGGCAGAGAGACTGTCTGTTAGTTTGGCAGAGATACTGTCTGTTAGTTTGGCAGAGAGACTGTCTGTTAGTTTGGCAGAGATACTGTCTGTTAGTTTGGCAGAGAGACTGTCTGTTAGTTTGGCAGAGATACTGTCTGTTAGTTTGGCAGAGAGACTGTCTGTTAGTTTGGCAGAGAGACTGTCTGTTAGTTTGGCAGAGATACTGTCTGTTAGTTTGGCAGAGACACTGTCTGTTAGTTTGGCAGAGAGAAAGTATGTTAGTTTGGCAGAGAGACTGTCTGTTAGTTTGGCAGAGATACTGTCTGTTAGTTTGGCAGAGAGACTGTCTGTTAGTTCGGCAGAGATACTGTCTGTTAGTTTGGCAGAAAGACTGTCTGTTAGTTTGGCAGAGAGAAAGTCTGTTAGTTTGGCAGAGATACTGTCTGTTAGTTTGGCAGAGAGACTGTCTGTTAGTTTGGCAGAGATACTGTCTGTTAGTTTGGCAGAGAGACTGTCTGTTAGTTTGGCAGAGATACTGTCTGTTAGTTTGGCAGAGATACTGTCTGTTAGTTTGGCAGAGATACTGTCTGTTAGTTTGGCAGAGAGACTGTCTGTTAGTCTGGCAGAGATACTGTCTGTTAGTTTGGCAGAGAGACTGTCTGTTAGTTTGGCAGAGAGACTGTCTGTTAGTTTGGCAGAGAGACTGTCTGTTAGTTTGGCAGAGAGACTGTCTGTTAGTTTGGCAGAGATACTTTCTGTTAGTTTGGCAGAGAGACTGTCTGTTAGTTTGGCAGAGAGACTGTCTGTTAGTTTGGCAGAGATACTGTCTGTTAGTTTGGCAGAGAGACAGAGATACTGTCTGTTAGTTTGGCAGAGATACTGTCTGTTAGTTTGGCAGAGAGACTGTCTGTTAGTTTGGCAGAGATACTGTCTGTTAGTTTGGCAGAGAGACTGTCTGTTAGTTTGGCAGAGATACTGTCTGTTAGTTTGACAGAGAGACTGTCTGTTAGTTTGGCAGAGATACTGTCTGTTAGTTTGGCAGAGATACTGTCTGTTAGTTTGGCAGAGATACTGTCTGTTAGTTTGGCAGAGAGACTGTCTGTTAGTTTGGCAGAGATACTGTCTGTTAGTTTGGCAGAGATACTGTCTGTTAGTTTGGCAGAAATACTGTTTGTTAGTTTGGCAGAGATACTGTCTGTTAGTTTGGCAGAGATACTGTCTGTTAGTTTGGCAGAGAGACTGTCTGTTAGTTTGGCAGAGAGACTGTCTGTTAGTTTGGCAGAGATACTGTCTGTTAGTTTGGCAGAGATACTGTCTGTTAGTTTGGCAAAGATACTGTCTGTTAGTTTGGCAGAGAGACTGTCTGTTAGTTTGGCAGAGATACTGTCTGTTAGTTTGGCAGAGAGACTGTCTGTTAGTTTGGCAGAGAGACTGTCTGTTCGTTTGGCAGAGAGACTGTCTGTTAGTTTGGCAGAGATACTTTCTGTTAGTTTGGCAGAGAGACTGTCTGTTAGTTTGTTAGAGAGACTGTCTGTTAGTTTGGCAGAGATACTGTCTGTTAGTTTGGCAGAGAGACAGAGATACTGTCTGTTAGTTTGGCAGAGATACTGTCTGTTAGTTTGGCAGAGAGACTGTCTGTTAGTTTGGCAGAGATACTGTCTGTTAGTTTGGCAGACTGTCTGTTAGTTTGGCAGAGAGGCTGTCTGTTAGTTTGGCAGAGAGACTGTCTGTTAGTTTGGCAGAGATACTGTCTGTTAGTTTGACAGAGAGACTGTCTGTTAGTTTGGCAGAGATACTGTCTGTTAGTTTGGCAGAGATACTGTCTGTTAGTTTGGCAGAGATACTGTCTGTTAGTTTGGCAGAGAGACTGTCTGTTAGTTTGGCAGAGATACTGTCTGTTAGTTTGTCAGAGATACTGTCTGTTAGTTTGGCAGAAATACTGTTTGTTAGTTTGGCAGAGATACTGTCTGTTAGTTTGGCAGAGATACTGTCTGTTAGTTTGGCAGAGAGACTGTCTATTAGTTTGGCAGAGAGACTGTCTGTTAGTTTGGCAGAGATACTGTCTGTTAGTTTGGCAGAGATACTGTCTGTTAGTTTGGCAGAGATACTGTCTGTTAGTTTGGCAGAGAGACTGTCTGTTAGTTTGGCAGAGATACTGTCTGTTAGTTTGGCAGAGAGACTGTCTGTTAGTTTGGCAGAGAGACTGTCTGTTCGTTTGGTAGAGAGACTGTCTGTTAGTTTGGCAGAGAAACTGTCTGTTACTTTGGCAGAGATACTGTCTGTTAGTTTGGCAGAGAGACAGAGATACTGTCTGTTAGTTTGGCAGAGATACTGTCTGTTAGTTTGGCAGAGATACTGTCTGTTAGTTTGGCAGAGATACAGTCTGTTAGTTTGGCAGAGAGACTGTCTGTTAGTTTGGCAGAGAGACAGAGAAACTGTCTGTTAGTTTGGCAGAGAGACAGAGAGACTGTCTGTTAGTTTGGCAGAGATACTGTCTGTTAGTTTGGCAGAGATACTGTCTGTTAGTTTGGCAGAGAGACTGTCTGTTAGTTTGGCAGAGATACTGTCTGTTAGTTTGGCAGAGAGACTGTCTGTTAGTTAGGCAGAGATACTGTCTGTTAGTTTGGCAGAGAGACTGTCTGTTATTTTCGCAGAGATACTGTCTGTTAGTTTGGCAGAGATACTGTCTGTTAGTTTGGCAGAGAGACTGTCTGTTAGTTTGGCAGAGATACTGTCTGATAGTTTGGCAGAGATACTGTCTGTTAGTTTGGCAGAGATACTGTCTGTTAGTTTGGCAGAGAGACTGTCTGTTAGTTTGGCAGAGATACTGTCTGTTAGTTTGGCAGAGAGACAGAGATACTGCCTGTTAGTTTGGCAGAGAGACTGTCTGTTAGTTTGGCAGAGATACTGTCTGTTAGTTTGGCAGAGAGACTGTCTGTTAGTTTGGCAGAGATACTGTCTGTTAGTTTGGCAGAGAGACTGTCTGTTAGTTTGGCAGAGATACTGTCTGTTAGTTTGGCAGAGAGACTGTCTGTTAGTTTGGCAGAGATACTGTCTGTTAGTTTGGCAGAGAGACTGTCTGTTAGTTTGGCAGAGAGACTGTCTGTTAGTTTGGCAGAGATACTGTCTGTTAGTTTGGCAGAGACACTGTCTGTTAGTTTGGCAGAGAGAAAGTATGTTAGTTTGGCAGAGAGACTGTCTGTTAGTTTGGCAGAGATACTGTCTGTTAGTTTGGCAGAGAGACTGTCTGTTAGTTCGGCAGAGATACTGTCTGTTAGTTTGGCAGAAAGACTGTCTGTTAGTTTGGCAGAGAGAAAGTCTGTTAGTTTGGCAGAGATACTGTCTGTTAGTTTGGCAGAGAGACTGTCTGTTAGTTTGGCAGAGATACTGTCTGTTAGTTTGGCAGAGAGACTGTCTGTTAGTTTGGCAGAGATACTGTCTGTTAGTTTGGCAGAGATACTGTCTGTTAGTTTGGCAGAGATACTGTCTGTTAGTTTGGCAGAGAGACTGTCTGTTAGTCTGGCAGAGATACTGTCTGTTAGTTTGGCAGAGATACTGTCTGTTAGTTTGGCAGAGAGACTGTCAGTTAGTTTGGCAGAGAGACTGTCTGTTAGTTTGGCAGAGATACTGTCTGTTAGTTTGACAGAGATACTGTCTGTTAGTTTGGCAGAGAGACTGTCTGTTAGTTTGGCAGAGATACTGTCTGTTAGTTTGGCAGAGAGACTGTCTGTTAGTTTGGCAGAGATACTGTCTATTAGTTTGGCAGAGAGACTGTCAGTTAGTTTGGCAGAGATACTGTCTGTTAGTTTGGCAGAGAGACTGTCTGTTAGTTTGGCAGAGAGACTGTCAGTTAGTTTGGCAGAGATACTGTCTGTTAGTTTGGCAGAGAGACTGTCTGTTAGTTTGGCAGAGATACTGTCTGTTAGTTTGGCAGAGAGACTGTCTGTTAGTTTGGCAGAGAGACTGTCTGTTAGTTTGGCAGAGAGACTGTCTGTTAGTTTGACAGAGATACTGTCTGTTAGTTTGGCAGAGATACTGTCTGTTAGTTTGGCAGATAGACTGTCTGTTAGTTTGACAGAGATACTGTCTGTTAGTTTGGCAGAGAGACTGTCTGTTAGTTTGGCAGAGAGACTGTCTGTTAGTTTGGCAGAGAGACTGTCTGTTAGTTTGGCAGAGATACTATCTGTTAGTTTGGCAGAGATACTGTCTGTTAGTTTGACAGAGATACTGTCTGTTAGTTTGGCAGAGAGACTGTCTGTTAGTTTGGCAGAGATACTGTCTGTTAGTTTGGCAGAGAGACTGTCAGTTAGTTTGGCAGAGATACTGTCTGTTAGTTTGGCAGAGAGACTGTCTGTTAGTTTGGCAGAGATACTGTCTGTTAGTTTGGCAGAGATACTGTCTGTTAGTTTGGCAGAGAGACTGTCTGTTAGTTTGGCAGAGATACTGTCTGTTAGTTTGGCAGAGAGACTGTCTGTTAGTTTGGCAGAGAGACTGTCTGTTAGTTTGGCAGAGAGACTGTCTGTTAGTTTGGCAGAGAGACTGTCTGTTAGTTTGACAGAGATACTGTCTGTTAGTTTGGCAGAGAGACTGTCTGTTAGTTTGGCAGAGAGACTGTCTGTTAGTTTGGCAGAGAGACTGTCTGTTAGTTTGGCAGAGATACTGTCTGTTAGTTTGGCAGAGATACTGTCTGTTAGTTTGGCAGAGAGACAGAGAGACTGTCTGTTAGTTTGGCAGAGATACTGTCTGTTAGTTTGGCAGAGATACTGTCTGTTAGTTTGGCAGAGATACTGTCTGTTAGTTTGGCAGAGATACTGTCTGTTAGTTTGGCAGAGAGACTGTCTGTTAGTTTGGCAGAGAGACTGTCTGTTCGTTTGGCAGAGATACTGTCTGTTAGTTTGGCAGAGATACTGTCTGTTAGTTTGGCAGAGAGACTGTCTGTTAGTTTGGCAGAGAGACTGTCTGTTCGTTTGGCAGAGAGACTGTCTGTTAGTTTGGCAGAGATACTGTCTGTTAGTTTGGCAGAGAGACTGTCTGTTCGTTTGGCAGAGATACTGTCTGTTAGTTTGGCAGAGAGACTGTCTGTTAGTTTGGCAGAGAGACTGTCTGTTAGTTTGGCAGAGAGACTGTCTGTTAGTTTGGCAGAGAGACTGTCTGTTAGTTTGACAGAGATACTGTCTGTTAGTTTGGCAGAGATACTTTCTGTTAGTTTGGCAGAGAGACTGTCTGTTAGTTTGGCAGAGAGACTGTCTGTTAGTTTGGCAGAGATACTGTCTGTTAGTTTGGCAGAGAGACTGTCTGTTAGTTTGGCAGAGATACAGTCTGTTAGTTTGGCAGAGATACTGTCTGTTAGTTTGGCAGAGAGACTGTCTGTTAGTTTGGCAGAGATACTGTCTGTTAGTTTGGCAGAGAGACTGTCTGTTAGTTTGGCAGAGATACTGTCTGTTAGTTTGGCAGAGAGACTGTCTGTTCGTTTGGCAGAGAGACAGAGAGACTCTATGTTCGTTTGGCAGAGAGACAGAGAGACTTCTTGTTCGTTTGGCAGAGAGACAGAGAGACTTCTTGTTCGTTTGGCAGAGAGACAGAGAGACTTCTTGTTCGTTTGACAGAGAGACAGAGAGACTCTCTGTTCGTTTGGCAGAGAGACAGAGAGACTTCTTGTTCGTTTGACAGAGAGACAGAGAGACTTCTTGTTCGTTTGACAGAGAGACAGAGAGACTTCTTGTTCGTTTGGCAGAGAGACAGAGAGACTTCTTGTTCGTTTGACAGAGAGACAGAGAGACTTCTTGTTCGTTTGACAGAGAGACAGAGAGACTCTCTGTTCGTTTGGCAGAGAGACAGAGAGACTTCTTGTTCGTTTGACAGAGAGACAGAGAGACTTCTTGTTCGTTTGACAGAGAGACAGAGAGACTTCTTGTTCGTTTGACAGAGAGACAGAGAGACTTCTTGTTCGTTTGACAGAGAGACAGAGAGACTTCTTGTTCGTTTGACAGAGAGACAGAGAGACTTCTTGTTCGTTTGACAGAGAGACAGAGAGACTTCTTGTTCGTTTGACAGAGAGACAGAGAGACTTCTTGTTCGTTTGACAGAGACAGAGAGACTTCTTGTTCGTTTGACAGAGAGACAGAGAGACTTCTTGTTCGTTTGACAGAGAGACAGAGAGACTTCTTGTTCGTTTGACAGAGAGACAGAGAGACTAGACTGTCTGTTCGTTTGACAGAGAGACAGAGATACTGTCTGTTCGTTGGACATAGAGACAGAGAGTCACTCTGTTCGTTTGACAGCTCTAAATGCTCTATGTCCTGATAAGCAGCTTACTCTCTCTCTCCTCCCTGTCTCCTCCCCCCTTCACTCTCTCCTCCATGTCTCCTCCCCCCTTCATTCTCTCCATCCCTCCATCCCTCCATCCCTACCCCCTCACTCTTTCGTGCTATTTTGCTCTCTCTTTCTCCCCTCCCCCTCTCCTCACAATAGTGTGTGCGATGAGTAGTATAAACACATTTGGATAGTGTAGGGGCAGAGGTTAGGGCTGGGGCTGAGACTGGCAGGGGCTGAGGCTGGGACAGGGACAGGGACAGGGACAGGGACAGGGACAGGGACAGGGACAGGGACAGGGACAGGGGCTGGTGCTGGTGCTGGTGCTGGGGCTGAGGCTGAGGCTGAGGCTGGGGCTGAGACAGGGACAGGGACTGGGACTGGTGCTGAGGCTGGGACTGGGGCTGGGACTGGGGCTGGGACTGGGACTGGGACTGGGACAGGGGCTGGGACAGGGACTGGGGCTGGTGCTGAGGTTGGGGCTGGGACTGGGGCTGGGACTGGGACAGGGGCTGGGACAGGTACTGGTACTGGGGCTGGGACTGGTGCTGAGGCTGGGACTGGGGCTGGGACTGGGGCTGGGACTGGGACAGGGACAGGGGCTGGGACAGGGACTGGGGCTGGTGCTGAGGTTGGGGCTGGGACTGGGGCTGGGACTGGGACAGGGGCTGGGACAGGTACTGGGGCTGGTGCTGGGGTTGGGACTGGGGCTGGGACTGGGACAGGGACAGGGACTGGGGCTGGGACTGGGGCTGGGACTGGGGCAGGGACTGGGACTGGGACTGGGGCTGGTGCTGAGGCTGGGACTGGGACTGGGACTGGGGCTGGGACTGGGACTGGGACTGGGACTGGGACTGGGACAGGGACTGGGACTGGGGCTGGTGCTAAGGCTGGGGCTGGGACTGGGACTGGGTCTAGGGCTGAGGCTGGGGCTGGTGCTAAGGCTGGGGCTGGGACTGGGTCTAGGACTGGGACTGGGTCTAGGACTGAGGCTGGGTCTAGGGCTGAGGCTGGGGCTGGGTCTAGGGCTGAGGCTGGGACAGGGACTGGGGCTGAGGCTGGGGCTAGTGCTGAGGCTGGGGCTGGGTCTAGGGCTGAGGCTGGGGCTGGTGCTGGGGCTGGGACTGGGTCTAGGGCTGGGACTGGGTCTAGGGATGAGGCTGGGGCTGGTGCTGGGACTGGGTCTAGGGCTGAGGCTAGGACGGGAGGGTTGGATATATTTGAGGTGAGTCTTTAAAAACATGTACCAATGTGCTCATTTCGGTCAGTGCAACTACATATATTTGATAAGAGAGACCAAAACGCTGGTCTTAACGGTGACGCAGTTGGTAATGATCGTGGATTTTGAGAGCAGCCTATCCAGCCGTGACGCACGGTCCCCACGGAACCAGAGACGTGCCAGTGAACCTCGTAAACATAAAAAAAAACGATTGCTTTTCCCCCAATTTAGAATAAATTTGATTAAGCATAGCCTCCTCTCAGTCAGAGCTGGTTGAGGAGCTTCACATAGGTGTGTCTTTTTCCATGATTTACATACCTGTATACTTTATTTAGCTTGTACAAGTAGGCTATCCATCGCCATTTTCAAAGAGCTCTCCGATAGCCTACCAATAGCAAGCTACTTCAAACTATTCAGACATCCTGTAATGCCATTTGTTTGTTTATTTAACGAGGCAAGTCAGCTCCGATTAAGAACAAATTCTTATTTTCAATGACGGCCTGGGTTAACTGCCTTATTCAGGGGCAGAACGACAGAGTTTTACCTTGTCAGGTCAGGGATTTGATCTTGCAACCTTTCGGTTACTAGTCCAACGCTCTAACCACTAAACTACCTGCCGTCCGTATATCAACGGCTGATGTATCTTGATTGTTGAGAATGCCTTGTAGACAATGATCCAATTGTCTTGACACAAGAGCCTAATATTTTGTATGCAAATGTTATGCTTGAAGACATTTAGGCATGTATGTGCACACAGTGGCTTGTGCTCATGGAACGAGAGATAAGATTTATGATATCATGCTTCTGACCCCATCCTATTTAAATATTGTTGTTTAAAAATTAAACAGATTGCTTGTTTTTCATTTTGTTTACGAAACAAACGTATTAGAATAATTCACCGTCCTTGGCTTTGAGAATGTCCAGGTTTTTTTGACAATGTCTTTGGCTATTTTTTTTTGCAATGGACGTTCTTACAAAACCATGATCGGTGAATTATTCTCATAAGTTTGTTTTGGTATCAAAATGAAAAACAAGCAATCAGGACTGTCCATGGCTTCGTGAGACTGTCTTTGGCCACAGACTGTTTCACGAAGCCTCGGACAGTCTCACAAAGCCATGGAGGAAGTCTCACAATGCCAAGAACCGTGAATTATTGTAATACATTTTGTTTGATACCATAAATCAAATATATTGTTTCTTGTCACTATAATTTAAAAAAAAATCTGCATTGTTGGGAAACATTTCAGTCTAGATGGTGTCGACAGACATGGCAGCTCTGCTTCTAGCTCCAAAGCAACTTTGCAGTATTTTTTTTTGTGTGGATTATTTCTTACTTCATTATCCCATTAAGTTTTTTGTGTGTTATTACATACAGCCGGAAATAACTTTTGGATATCAGAGCGGCGGTAACTTACCAGCATTACGACCAGAAATACGACTTTCCCGAATTGGATTCTTTTCTTTGTACCTCCCAGGGCAATTGAATTTATCCCAGAGGCTGCTCCAAGACGCCGCCGGCGGAGAAGACGTATTCGGAGTGGACTTATAGTCCGACTCAGGAGGCGTGCACACCATCCACCGCTTCCGAGTATATTACTCGCTAATGTTCAGTCCCTGGACAAGAAAGTAGAGGAGCTCAGGGCGAGGATCTCCTTCCAGAGAGATGTCAGGGACTGTAACATACTCTGTTTCACAGAATCATGGCTCTCTCAGGATATACTGTCCCCATCCATACAGCCAGCTGGGTTCTCAGTTCATCGCGCAGACAGGAATAAAGAACTCTCCGGGAAGAAGAAAGGTGGGAGTGTATGTCTCATGATTAACTACTCATGGTGTGATTGTGATAACATACAGAAACTCAAGTCCTTTTGTTAACCCGACCTCACAATCAAATGTTGACTGTATTACCCCCCCAAGAGAATTCTCTTCGGTTATAGTTACAGCAGTATATATATTCCCCCTCAAGCCGATACCACGACGGCCCTCAAGGAACTGCACTGGATTTTGTGCCAACTGGGAACCACATATTGTCAGAGCTACTAGGAGTACTGGGTGGATGGAGTCAAGCGCAGAGAGCAGGTTTAAGGAACGTGGATTTATTTTCCAATGCACAGGGAAAACGATCATGCCCTAAAACACACGGGCGCATGAAAAGATGAGTCCAAAAACACCGGACTAAACTGTTCCGAGAAAATAACAAAATCCACTTCACAATCCAACATCAACATAACAGAAAACAAGCCCGCACAACAGCCAGCGGGCTACCTACCCTTAAATAGCCTACCCACCAAACTAAACTCAAAACAGGTGCACCCAATCAGCCCAAACTAACAGAAACAAAAAGAAAAGAATCGATGGCAGCTAGTAGGCCGGTGACGACGACCGCCGAGCGCCGCCCGAACAGGAAGAGGCACCATCCTCGGCGGGATTCGTGACACATATCCTGAGGCCCAATTTATTGTGCCTGGGGATTTTAACAAATTTGAGGAAAACGCTACCGACGTTCTATCAAGACATTGCCTATAGTACTCGTGCTTCAAAAACTCTGGACCATTGTTAGTCTCTCTTCTGGCTACAAGGCCCTTCCCCGCCCTCCCATTCGGCAAATCAGATCACGACTTTGTTTTCCCAATCGGAATCCATGCCTCAAGATTGTTTTGATCACGCGGACTTGGATATGTTGCCTCTGAGAATAACACGGACACGGTGACTGAGTTCATCAAGAAGTGTATAGGGGATATTGTTCCCACTGTGACTATTAAAACCTACCCAAACCAAAAAACATGGATAGATGGCAGCATTCGCACAAAAATGAAAGCGTGATCCACCTAATTTAACCACGGCAAGGTGACTGTGAATATACAGTGCAGTTTTACACTGCATAAGGCAATCAAACAGGCTAACCGTCAGTACAGAGACAAAGTGGATCTCAATTCAACGGCTCAGACACGAGACTTATGTGGTAGGGACTCCAGACAATCACGGATTACAAAGGGAAAACCAGCCACGTCACGGAGACCGACATCTTGCTCTCGGACGAGCTAAACACCTTCTTCGCCCGCTTTGAGGATAACACAGTGCCACTGACACAGCCCGCACCCACGGATTGTGGGCTTTTGTTCTCCATGATCGACAAGAGTAAGACATTTAAGCGTGCTAACCCTCGCAAGGCTGCCGGCCCAGACGCAGGAGGCTGGTGGTACCTACACACCGCAGGAGGCTGGTGGTACCTACACACCGCAGGAGGCTGGTGGTACCTACACATCGCAGGCGACTGGTGGTACCTACACACCGCAGGAGACTGGTGGTACCTACACACCGCAGGAGACTGGTGGTACCTACACACTGCAGGAGGCTGGTGGTACCTACACACCACAGGAGGCTGGTGGTACCTACACACCGCAGGAGGCTGGTGGTACCTACACACTACATGAGACTGGTGGTACCTATACACCGCAGGAGACTGGTGGTACCTACACACCGCAGGAGGCTGGTGGTACCTACACACTACATGAGACTGGTGGTACCTACCCACTACATGAGACTGGTGGTACCTACACACCGCAGGAGGCTGGTGGTACCTACACACCGCAGGAGGCTGGTGGTACCTACACACTGCAGGAGGCTGGTGGTACCTACACACTGCAGAAGACTGGTGGTACTCAGAGCTATTAAATGGTACATCATACAGATGTACCATTTAATCATACATCATACAGATGTACCATGAGAGCACACTGGACACTCTGGCTGAGGAGGAGGGTTGATCTGAGAGCACACTGGACACTCTGGTTGAGGAGTAGGGTTGATCAGAGAACACACTGGACACTCTGGTTGAGGAGTAGGGTTGATCTGAGAGCACACTGGACACTCTGGTTGAGAAGTAGGGTTGATCTGAGAACACACTGGACACTCTGGTTGAGGAGTATGGTTGATTAGAGAGCACACTGGACACTCTGGCTGAGGAGTAGGGTTGATCTGAGAGCACACTGGACACTCTGGTTGAGGAATAGGGTTGATCTGAGAACACACTGGACACTCTGGTTGAGGAGTAGGGTTGATCTGAGAACACACTGGACACTGGTTGAGGAGTAGGGTTGATCTGAGAACACACTGGACACTCTGGTTGAGGAGTAGGGTTGATCTGAGAACACACTGGACACTGGTTGAGGAGTAGGGTTGATCTGAGAACACACTGGACACTCTGGTTGAGGAGTAGGGTTGATCTGAGCCGTCTGACCTAGGAACAGCAGTCAAGCACCCAAGCTAACTGGCTACTGTTGGGTAGCTTGCTAGCTACTTCCAGACACAAATGAGAGAACAGCTCACTGACAATTTTACTCACTCTAGCAGAGCTGGTTCGGCTGTTTGTATGTTATCCACAGCGTTGGTGACTGCAACTGTGCTGCTGGCAACAATTTAATTACGCTTTTTTGCAGACGTTTACTGACACCGGCCATATTGTTGAGCTTTCATAAATTCGTCAGTTATTCTGCGCTCTGGCACACTCAGACGAGAACGCTCTGAAATCAGAGTAGATAGACCGAGCAAATTTACCAGCTACGTCTATCAACAGTTGTCATAGTGACATCATGAACATTCTATTGAAATGGTTACTTGCATAGTGGAGTCTTTTGTTTAGACATGTAGCTACAGTAGCTAGCTAGCTAAACAATGAACCATACTCCCAACTCATAACGTTACTACCCTGCATGAATCTGAAGGTAGCTAACCAACCAGGTTCAATGTTAGCTAGCTAACATTAGGCTATAACTAGCAAATGTCTGTGAAATACAAATAATATTACTTCACAGATCATACACGTCATGTTAGCTAGCGAGCCAGACAGCTAACGTTAGCTTGCTAGCTAACAGTACACTTTAACTTGAAATGAAAAAGACTTTCTGACAAAATTAGAAACGTGCAATATCTGAAAATGTAGCTAGCTAGAGTCTCTTACCCGTAAACATGGATGGAAGCTTCTCCCTCTCTGACACAGATGCCGTGGTTGTCCTTAGTTTGAAGATGTAATCCGGAGACAGGTGTTTTATACACAACAGCCTTCTGTGTGGTCTCTTTTTGACTCCGTCTGCATATTTGCAATCAAACGGCAGAATTCTCTTCATCTCCTTAGCTATCAGACTCTAATTCCACTGATTTCAAAACTCGGTCCTCCAGGAAGTGGAGAGCAACACTGATGCAGTTCTACGTGATATCTTTAAAAAAAATCTGCGTTAGAAAGGATTACCTACACATACTGACCAGTTCATGTTATAGACAGAAGCGTGCTACTTTGCAGACCAATCCGAACTCATCTCTAGGCATGTCCAGCCCACTCATTATCTCAGCCAATCATGGCTAGCGGGAAGGTAGCTGACTTTTTCTGTGGCTAATTTTATTCATGTTTACAGATGGCATACAAGTCTGTTATTAAGGCACATGAAAGTTCCAGAAGGTATTTCTGCCAAAAAAACACATTTTGATAATACCATTTTTAAAAAAAGGTTTACGTTCAAATGCTTCTCCTGTGATGTAGTGATGCGCAACAGACGCCTAGTTTCCTGAATCGAGTCACAATTTACTATAATTTACTACTGGCTACTTTCACCCCGAAGTTTCTGCTTATAATTTCCGACATAGAGTTTGACGTCCAGACCGCCAGGCTTCCCTGGCACATGGTGGGTCGACCATGTGCCAGGGAAACTTCCCATAAGGCCTCCCCAGTGGCCTTATGGGTCATCGTCTCCAGGACGACACTATACAGCTTCTCTTCTGTCATAAAGTAGTGCTCACCAGAATAATGTCTTACATTGATAGAATAAATGCATTACTTATCTAGTTAACACCGGTAAAGTTGTCTGTTTCGTTTAGGGACCGGGTAAAAAAATAAAATAACGCAATAACTCAAAAACAGTGGGAAAGATTGATCCTGTTCAAAATGTCCAAATATCGACCGGTTTTAAGGAAATGTTTAAAAAAAAAAACGGAGAAAACGGTAAAAAAAAAAACTTTTCTGATAAGACTTCAGTCGGTCTTAGATGCATATTTTCTGTGGTTGAAGTATTGTCTGCTAACAGAGTCAACGGTAACACGTTACACACCCAAATACATGATATGATGAAAGAAAAGAGATATTTCTCCACGCTCCACAAAATTAACATTTGTTGTAATAGTTTCGTAATTCTGCAGGAGTTAATATTGTATTACACTATGTGAGAGGTTATAAGCCTACAGTCCGTGTCCAGATTTGAGTTACTACTTCCTTTTAACCCGTATACTTAAATTATGAATATTCTGTTTATTATTATTTATTATTTATTATTTATTCATGGCACAGGGGATACTATAGGTACGTTGTAACAGCTTATCTAGAATAAGACGTTAAGCAGGAAATGAGCTACTATCCAGAATACTGTGCACACGTGGTCAATGATCAAACGGACAAAAAAAATGACAACCGTAACAGGCAAAAAATTAAGGTATTTCCGTTTCCATTGTGTTGATGTGTTTCAGACGGTGCTGTTTCATACTGTGGTCATTCTGACAGCACTTTGAAAAGGTTATTTTGGGGGGGGTTTTACGTGAGGATTTTGTGCTTTTGCTTTCTGTGATAATTGAAACCAAAGCTGCAACAGTACTGGAGGGTGATATGTGTGTAAGAATGAAAAGGGTTTGGCTGAGGACAGTGTGTGTGTGTGTGTGTGTGTGTGTGTGTGTGTGTGTGTGTGTGTGTGTGTGTGTGTGTGTGTGTGTGTGTGTGTGTGTGTGTGTGTGTGTGTGTGTGTGTGTGTGTGTGTGTGTGTGTGTGTGTGTGTGTGTGTGTGTGTGTGTATATGGGAGGGAAGCTGTGATGTGGAGGGTTGTGTGAGTATTACCATACAGTGCGTTCAGAAAGTATTCAGACCCCTTGACTTTTTCCACATTTTGTTACGTTACAGCCTTATTCTGACATTGATTTAAAAATAAACGTTTCCTCATCAATCTACACACAATACCCAATAATGACATCACAATATCCAATAATGACATCACAATACCCAATAATGACATCACAATACCCAATAATGACATCACAATACCCAATAATGACATCACAATACCCAATAATGACGAAGCAAAAACTGGTTTTTATACATTTTTGCAAATGTATTACAAATAAAAAGCTGAAATGTCACATTTACATAAGTATTCAGACCCTTTACTCAGTACTTTGTTGAAGCACCTTTGGCAGCGATTACATCATTGAGTCTTCTTGGGTATGACGTTACAAGCCTGGCACACCTGTACTTGGGGAGTTTCTCCCATTCTTCTCTGAAGATCCTCTCAAGCTCTGTCAGGTTTGATGGGTAGCATCGCCGCACAGCTATTTTCAGGTCTCCCTAGAGATGTTCAATCGGTTTCAAGTCCAGGCTCTGGCTGGGCCACTCAAGGACATTCAGAGACTTGTCACAAAGCCACTCCTGCGTTGTCTTGGCTGTGTGCTTAGTGTCGTTGTCCTGTTGGAAGGTGAACCTTCGCCCCAGTCTGAGGTGCTGTCTTTGCTCCGTTCATCTTTCCCTCGATCCTGACTAGTCTCCCAGTCCCCAACGCTGAATAACATCCCCACAGCATGATGCTGCCACCACCATGCTTCACCGTAGGGATGGTGCCAGGTTTCCTCCAGAAGTGACGCTTAGCATTCAAGACCAAGAGTTCAATCTTGGTTTCATCAGACCAACGAATCTTGTTTCTCATGGTCTGAGAGTCTTTATGTGCCTTTTGGAAAACTCCAAGTGAGCTGTTGTACTTTTTACTGAGGAGTGGCTTCCGTCTGGCCACTCTACCATAAAGGCCTGATTGGTGGAGTGCTGCAGAGATGGTTGTCCTTCTGGAAGTTTCTCCCATCTTCATAGATTTAATATTGCCGATAGATTGTAGCTTCCATCAATGTAATTGTCTGCATCACTTCCAATCCCCCATATATTTTTTTTCGCAATTATATACAGTATATACATACACATACATACAAACACACAGAAATATGTACATATACACATACATAAATTATATTTTTCTTTAATACTTTCTACCCCTCCCCTAATTGGAGTAAACTACGTTTTACGGACACGGTAGGTTTTACATTAGTTACCTTGTTGTTATTTGTTGTTAGTATTCGTAATCTTCAGCTCCATTTAACCTCCATTCAACCCCTTAACACTGTCCATATTGGATTTCTATTGGCCAGATATTTTTCAACTGTTTCACAAAAGTTCTAAACCTTTCTATTCCCATAATAAACATTGTTTTTGCTAAAAGTATTATTATATTATTGATTTATTGACTAATTATTTTCAGATCACCCAGTAGTGCTGTCTGGTTAGCTCCAGGTAAATGTTGCAGTTCTTCAGCCATTCCTGGACCTGTGACCAAAAAACAAGCTACATATGGACAGTACCGAAATAAATGATCTAATGATTCTGTCTCTTCACCGCAAAATCTGCAGATCTGGGAAGGTATATCTTGTTGGTTCCAAACTTCTTCCATTTAAGAATGATGGAGGCCACTGTGTTCTTGGGGACCTTCAATGCTGCAGAAATGTTTTGGTACCATTCCTCAGATCTGTGCCTCTACAAAATCCTGTCTCAGAGCTCTAGGGACAATTCCTTCGACCTCATGGCTTGGTTTTTGCTTTGACATGCATTGTCAACTGTGGGACCTTATATAGACAGGTGTGTGCCTTTCCAAATCATATCCAATCAATTGAATTTACCACAGGTGGACTCCAATCAAGTTGTAGAAACATCTCAAGGATGATCAATGGAAACAGGATGCACCTGAGCTCAATTTCAAATCTCATAGCAAAGGGTCTGAATATTTAAATAAGGTATTTCTGTTTTTAAAATTTTAATACATTTGCAAACATTTGTTTTCCCTTTGTCATTATCGGGGTATTGTGTGTAGATTGCTGAGGACATGTTTTTATTTAATACATTTCAGAATAAGGCTGTAACGTAACAAAATGTGGAAAAAGTCAAGGGGTCTGAATAGTTTCCCAAGGCTCTGTATCACTGTACAACAGTCAATAGAGTGACTGTGTATGAGGAAGGGACACCTATGTGTGTGTGTGTGTGTGTGTGTGTGTGTGTGTGTGTGTGTGTGTGTGTGTGTGTGTGTGTGTGTGTGTGTGTGTGTGTGTGTGTGTGTGTGTGTGTGTGTGTGTGTGTGTGTGTGTGTGTGCGCATGCGCACATATGTGTTTGTAGTAGCAGGCCGGGCCAATGTGTGTGTGAGGCAGTGTCTCTGTGTGTGTATGTATCCGTGAGTGTGTGTGTGTGTGTCTCAGGTCTGGGCAGTGTGTCTGCCAATCCATCCAGACAAAGAGTTACGGAGAGACAGAGAGAGGGATAATGGCAGATTGGTAATCCTGTGAAAGGCTCACAAACCCCTTTGTCTACTACCAAACACATTCTACAGTCCTCTCCTCTAATACCAAACACATTCTACAGTCCTCTCCTCTAATACCAAACACATTCTAGAGTCCTCTAATACCAAACACATTCTAGAGTCCTCTCCTCTAATACCAAACACATTCTTCGCCCGCTTTGAGGATAACACAGTGCCACTGACACAGCCCGCACCCACGGATTGTGGGCTTTTGTTCTCCATGATCGACAAGAGTAAGACATTTAAGCGTGCTAACCCTCGCAAGGCTGCCGGCCCAGACGCAGGAGGCTGGTGGTACCTACACACCGCAGGAGGCTGGTGGTACCTACACACCGCAGGAGGCTGGTGGTACCTACACATCGCAGGCGACTGGTGGTACCTACACACCGCAGGAGACTGGTGGTACCAACACACCACAGGAGACTGGTGGTACCTACACACCGCAGGAGACTGGTGGTACCTACACACTGCAGGAGGCTGGTGGTACCTACACACCACAGGAGGCTGGTGGTACCTACACACCGCAGGAGGCTGGTGGTACCTACACACTACATGAGACTGGTGGTACCTATACACCGCAGGAGACTGGTGGTACCTACACACCGCAGGAGGCTGGTGGTACCTACACACTACATGAGACTGGTGGTACCTACCCACTACATGAGACTGGTGGTACCTACACACCGCAGGAGGCTGGTGGTACCTACACACCGCAGGAGGCTGGTGGTACCTACACACTGCAGGAGGCTGGTGGTACCTACACACTGCAGAAGACTGGTGGTACTCAGAGCTATTAAATGGTACATCATACAGATGTACCATTTAATCATACATCATACAGATGTACCATGAGAGCACACTGGACACTCTGGCTGAGGAGGAGGGTTGATCTGAGAGCACACTGGACACTCTGGTTGAGGAGTAGGGTTGATCAGAGAACACACTGGACACTCTGGTTGAGGAGTAGGGTTGATCTGAGAGCACACTGGACACTCTGGTTGAGAAGTAGGGTTGATCTGAGAACACACTGGACACTCTGGTTGAGGAGTATGGTTGATTAGAGAGCACACTGGACACTCTGGCTGAGGAGTAGGGTTGATCTGAGAGCACACTGGACACTCTGGTTGAGGAGTAGGGTTGATCTGAGAACACACTGGACACTCTGGTTGAGGAGTAGGGTTGATCAGAGAACACACTGGACACTCTGGTTGAGGAGTAGGGTTGATCTGAGAACACACTGGACACTCTGGTTGAGGAGTAGGGTTGATCAGAGAGCACACTGGACACTCTGGTTGAGGAGTAGGGTTGATCTGAGCCGTCTGACCTAGGAACAGCAGTCAAGCACCCAAGCTAACTGGCTAATGTTGGGTAGCTTGCTAGCTACTTCCAGACACAAATGAGAGAACAGCTCACTGACAATTTTACTCACTCTAGCAGAGCTGGTTCGGCTGTTTGTATGTTATCCACAGCGTTGGTGACTGCAACTGTGCTGCTGGCAACAATTTAATTACGCTTTTTTGCAGACGTTTACTGACACCGGCCATATTGTTGAGCTTTCATAAATTCGTCAGTTATTCTGCGCTCTGGCACACTCAGACGAGAACGCTCTGAAATCAGAGTAGATAGACCGAGCAAATTTACCAGCTACGTCTATCAACAGTTGTCATAGTGACATCATGAACATTCTATTGAAATGGTTACTTGCATAGTGGAGTCTTTTGTTTAGACATGTAGCTACAGTAGCTAGCTAGCTAAACAATGAACCATACTCCCAACTCATAACGTTACTACCCTGCATGAATCTGAAGGTAGCTAACCAACCAGGTTCAATGTTAGCTAGCTAACATTAGGCTATAACTAGCAAATGTCTGTGAAATACAAATAATATTACTTCACAGATCATACACGTCATGTTAGCTAGCGAGCCAGACAGCTAACGTTAGCTTGCTAGCTAACAGTACACTTTAACTTGAAATGAAAAAGACTTTCTGACAAAATTAGAAACGTGCAATATCTGAAAATGTAGCTAGCTAGAGTCTCTTACCCGTAAACATGGATGGAAGCTTCTCCCTCTCTGACACAGATGCCGTGGTTGTCCTTAGTTTGAAGATGTAATCCGGAGACAGGTGTTTTATACACAACAGCCTTCTGTGTGGTCTCTTTTTGACTCCGTCTGCATATTTGCAATCAAACGGCAGAATTCTCTTCATCTCCTTAGCTATCAGACTCTAATTCCACTGATTTCAAAACTCGGTCCTCCAGGAAGTGGAGAGCAACACTGATGCAGTTCTACGTGATATCTTTAAAAAAAATCTGCGTTAGAAAGGATTACCTACACATACTGACCAGTTCATGTTATAGACAGAAGCGTGCTACTTTGCAGACCAATCCGAACTCATCTCTAGGCATGTCCAGCCCACTCATTATCTCAGCCAATCATGGCTAGCGGGAAGGTAGCTGACTTTTTCTGTGGCTAATTTTATTCATGTTTACAGATGGCATACAAGTCTGTTATTAAGGCACATGAAAGTTCCAGAAGGTATTTCTGCCAAAAAAACACATTTTGATAATACCATTTTTAAAAAAAGGTTTACGTTCAAATGCTTCTCCTGTGATGTAGTGATGCGCAACAGACGCCTAGTTTCCTGAATCGAGTCACAATTTACTATAATTTACTACTGGCTACTTTCACCCCGAAGTTTCTGCTTATAATTTCCGACATAGAGTTTGACGTCCAGACCGCCAGGCTTCCCTGGCACATGGTGGGTCGACCATGTGCCAGGGAAACTTCCCATAAGGCCTCCCCAGTGGCCTTATGGGTCATCGTCTCCAGGACGACACTATACAGCTTCTCTTCTGTCATAAAGTAGTGCTCACCAGAATAATGTCTTACATTGATAGAATAAATGCATTACTTATCTAGTTAACACCGGTAAAGTTGTCTGTTTCGTTTAGGGACCGGGTAAAAAAATAAAATAACGCAATAACTCAAAAACAGTGGGAAAGATTGATCCTGTTCAAAATGTCCAAATATCGACCGGTTTTAAGGAAATGTTTAAAAAAAAACCCGGAGAAAACGGTAAAAAAAAAAACTTTTCTGATAAGACTTCAGTCGGTCTTAGATGCATATTTTCTGTGGTTGAAGTATTGTCTGCTAACAGAGTCAACGGTAACACGTTACACACCCAAATACATGATATGATGAAAGAAAAGAGATATTTCTCCACGCTCCACAAAATTAACATTTGTTGTAATAGTTTCGTAATTCTGCAGGAGTTAATATTGTATTACACTATGTGAGAGGTTATAAGCCTACAGTCCGTGTCCAGATTTGAGTTACTACTTCCTTTTAACCCGTATACTTAAATTATGAATATTCTGTTTATTATTATTTATTATTTATTATTTATTCATGGCACAGGGGATACTATAGGTACGTTGTAACAGCTTATCTAGAATAAGACGTTAAGCAGGAAATGAGCTACTATCCAGAATACTGTGCACACGTGGTCAATGATCAAACGGACAAAAAAAATGACAACCGTAACAGGCAAAAAATTAAGGTATTTCCGTTTCCATTGTGTTGATGTGTTTCAGACGGTGCTGTTTCATACTGTGGTCATTCTGACAGCACTTTGAAAAGGTTATTTTGGGGGGGGTTTTACGTGAGGATTTTGTGCTTTTGCTTTCTGTGATAATTGAAACCAAAGCTGCAACAGTACTGGAGGGTGATATGTGTGTAAGAATGAAAAGGGTTTGGCTGAGGACAGTGTGTGTGTGTGTGTGTGTGTGTGTGTGTGTGTGTGTGTGTGTGTGTGTGTGTGTGTGTGTGTGTGTGTGTGTGTGTGTGTGTGTGTGTGTGTGTGTGTGTGTGTGTGTGTGTGTGTGTGTGTGTGTGTGTGTGTGTGTATATGGGAGGGAAGCTGTGATGTGGAGGGTTGTGTGAGTATTACCATACAGTGCGTTCAGAAAGTATTCAGACCCCTTGACTTTTTCCACATTTTGTTACGTTACAGCCTTATTCTGACATTGATTTAAAAATAAACGTTTCCTCATCAATCTACACACAATACCCAATAATGACATCACAATACCCAATAATGACATCACAATACCCAATAATGACATCACAATACCCAATAATGACATCACAATACCCAATAATGACATCACAATACCCAATAATGACGAAGCAAAAACTGGTTTTTATACATTTTTGCAAATGTATTACAAATAAAAAGCTGAAATGTCACATTTACATAAGTATTCAGACCCTTTACTCAGTACTTTGTTGAAGCACCTTTGGCAGCGATTACATCATTGAGTCTTCTTGGGTATGACGTTACAAGCCTGGCACACCTGTACTTGGGGAGTTTCTCCCATTCTTCTCTGAAGATCCTCTCAAGCTCTGTCAGGTTTGATGGGTAGCATCGCCGCACAGCTATTTTCAGGTCTCCCTAGAGATGTTCAATCGGTTTCAAGTCCAGGCTCTGGCTGGGCCACTCAAGGACATTCAGAGACTTGTCACAAAGCCACTCCTGCGTTGTCTTGGCTGTGTGCTTAGTGTCGTTGTCCTGTTGGAAGGTGAACCTTCGCCCCAGTCTGAGGTGCTGTCTTTGCTCCGTTCATCTTTCCCTCGATCCTGACTAGTCTCCCAGTCCCCAACGCTGAATAACATCCCCACAGCATGATGCTGCCACCACCATGCTTCACCGTAGGGATGGTGCCAGGTTTCCTCCAGAAGTGACGCTTAGCATTCAAGACCAAGAGTTCAATCTTGGTTTCATCAGACCAACGAATCTTGTTTCTCATGGTCTGAGAGTCTTTATGTGCCTTTTGGAAAACTCCAAGTGAGCTGTTGTACTTTTTACTGAGGAGTGGCTTCCGTCTGGCCACTCTACCATAAAGGCCTGATTGGTGGAGTGCTGCAGAGATGGTTGTCCTTCTGGAAGTTTCTCCCATCTTCATAGATTTAATATTGCCGATAGATTGTAGCTTCCATCAATGTAATTGTCTGCATCACTTCCAATCCCCCATATATTTTTTTTCGCAATTATATACAGTATATACATACACATACATACAAACACACAGAAATATGTACATATACACATACATAAATTATATTTTTCTTTAATACTTTCTACCCCTCCCCTAATTGGAGTAAACTACGTTTTACGGACACGGTAGGTTTTACATTAGTTACCTTGTTGTTATTTGTTGTTAGTATTCGTAATCTTCAGCTCCATTTAACCTCCATTCAACCCCTTAACACTGTCCATATTGGATTTCTATTGGCCAGATATTTTTCAACTGTTTCACAAAAGTTCTAAACCTTTCTATTCCCATAATAAACATTGTTTTTGCTAAAAGTATTATTATATTATTGATTTATTGACTAATTATTTTCAGATCACCCAGTAGTGCTGTCTGGTTAGCTCCAGGTAAATGTTGCAGTTCTTCAGCCATTCCTGGACCTGTGACCAAAAAACAAGCTACATATGGACAGTACCGAAATAAATGATCTAATGATTCTGTCTCTTCACTGCAAAATCTGCAGATCTGGGAAGGTATATCTTGTTGGTTCCAAACTTCTTCCATTTAAGAATGATGGAGGCCACTGTGTTCTTGGGGACCTTCAATGCTGCAGAAACGTTTTGGTACCATTCCTCAGATCTGTGCCTCTACAAAATCCTGTCTCAGAGCTCTACGGACAATTCCTTCGACCTCATGGCTTGGTTTTTGCTTTGACATGCATTGTCAACTGTGGGAACTTATATAGACAGGTGTGTGCCTTTCCAAATCATGTCCAATCAATTGAATTTACCACAGGTGGACTCCAATCAAGTTGTAGAAACATCTCAAGGATGATCAATGGAAACAGGATGCACCTGAGCTCAATTTCAAATCTCATAGCAAAGGGTCTGAATATTTAAATAAGGTATTTCTGTTTTTAAAATTTTAATACATTTGCAAACATTTGTTTTCCCTTTGTCATTATCGGGGTATTGTGTGTAGATTGCTGAGGACATGTTTTTATTTAATACATTTCAGAATAAGGCTGTAACGTAACAAAATGTGGAAAAAGTCAAGGGGTCTGAATAGTTTCCCAAGGCTCTGCACATATGTGTTTGTAGTAGCAGGCCGGGCCAATGTGTGTGTGAGGCAGTGTCTCTGTGTGTGTATGTATCCGTGAGTGTGTGTGTGTGTGTCTCAGGTCTGGGCAGTGTGTCTGCCAATCCATCCAGACAAAGAGTTACGGAGAGACAGAGAGAGGGATAATGGCAGATTGGTAATCCTGTGAAAGGCTCACGAACCCCTTTGTCTACTACCAAACACATTCTACAGTCCTCTCCTCTAATACCAAACACATTCTAGAGTCCTCTAATACCAAACACATTCTAGAGTCCTCTCCTCTAATACCAAACACATTCTAGAGTTCTCTCCTCTAATACCAAACACATTCTAGAGTCCTCTCCTCTAATACCAAACACATTCTAGAGTCCTCTCCTCTAATACCAAACACATTCTAGAGTCCTCTCCTCTAATACCAAACACATTCTAGAGTCCTCTCCTCTAATACCAAACACATTCTAGAGTCCTCTCCTCTAATACCAAACACATTATACAGTCCTCTCCTCTAATACCAAACACATTCTAGAGTCCTCTCCTCTAATACCAAACACATTCTAGAGTCCTCTCCTCTAATACCAAACACATTCTAGAGTCCTCTCCTCTAATACCAAACACATTCTAGAGTCCTCTCCTCTAATAGCAAACACATTCTAGAGTCCTCTCCTCTAATACCAAACACATTCTAGAGTCCTCTCCTCTAATACCAAACACATTCTAGAGTCCTCTCCTCTAATACCAAACACATTCTAGAGTCCTCTCCTCTAATACCAAACACATTCTAGAGTCCTCTCCTCTAATACCAAACACATTCTAGAGTCCTCTCCTCTAATACCAAACACATTCTAGAGTCCTCTCCTCTAATACCAAACACATTCTAGAGTCCTCTCCTCTAATACCAAACACATTCTAGAGTCCTCTCCTCTAATACCAAACACATTCTACAGTCCTCTCCTCTAATACCAAACACATTCTACAGTCCTCTCCTCTAATCAATCAATCAAGTTTATTTTATATAGCCCTTCGTACATCAGCTAATATCTCGAAGAGCTGTACAGAAACCCAGCCTAAAACCCCAAACAGCAAGCAATGCAGGTGTAGAAGCACGGTGGCTAGGAAAAACTCCCTAGAAAGGCCAAAACCTAGGACGAAACCTAGAGAGGAACCAGGCTATGAGGGGTGTCCAGTCCTCTTCTGGCTGTGCCGGGTGGAGATTATAACAGAACATGGCCAAGATGTTCAAAATGTTCATAAATGACAAGCATGGTCAAATAATAATCAGGAATAAATGTCAGTTGGCTTTTCATAGCCGATAATTAAGAGTTGAAAACAGCAGGTCTGGGACAGGTAGGGGTTCCATAACCGCAGGCAGAACAGTTGAAACTGGGACAGCAGCAAGGCCAGGTGGACTGGGGACAGCAAGGAGTCATCATGCCCGGTAGTCCTGACGCATGGTCCTAGGGCTCAGTTCCTCCGAGAGAGAGAAAGAAAGAGAGAAGGAGAGAATTAGAGAGAGCCAAGATGTTCAAAATGTTCATAAATGACAAGCATGGTCAAATAATAATAAGGAATAAATGTCAGTTGGCTTTTCATAGCCGATAATTAAGAGTTGAAAACAGCAGGTCTGGGACAGGTAGGGGTTCCATAACCGCAGGCAGAACAGTTTAATACCTAATACTAATACCTAATACCTAATACTCTAATACCAAACACATTCTACAGTCCTCTCCTCTAATACCAAACACATTCTACAGTCCTCTCCTCTAATACCAAACACATTCTAGAGTCCTCTCCTCTAATACCAAACACATTCTAGAGTCCTCTCCTCTAATACCAAACACATTCTAGAGTCCTCTCCTCTAATACCAAACACATTCTAGAGTCCTCTCCTCTAATACCAAACACATTCTAGAGTCCTCTCCTCTAATAGCAAACACATTCTAGAGTCCTCTCCTCTAATAGCAAACACATTCTAGAGTCCTCTCCTCTAATACCAAACACATTCTACAGTCCTCTCCTCTAATACCAAACACATTCTAGAGTCCTCTCCTCTAATACCAAACACATTCTAGAGTCTTCTCCTCTAATACCAAACACATTCTAGAGTCCTCTCCTCTAATACCAAACACATTCTACAGTCCTCTCCTCTAATACCAAACACATTCTACAGTCCTCTCCTCTAATACCAAACACATTCTAGAGTCCTCTCCTCTAATACCAAACACATTCTACAGTCCTCTCCTCTAATACCAAACACATTCTATAGTCCTCTCCTCTAATACCAAACACATTCTAGAGTCCTCTCCTCTAATACCAAACACATTCTAGAGTCCTCTCCTCTAATACCAAACACATTCTAGAGTCCTCTCCTCTAATACCAAACACATTCTAGAGTCCTCTCTTCTAATACCAAACACATTCTAGAGTCCTCTCCTCTAATACCAAACACATTCTAGAGTCCTCTCCTCTAATACCAAACACATTCTAGAGTCCTCTCCTCTAATACCAAACACATTCTAGAGTCCTCTCTTCTAATACCAAACACATTCTAGAGTCCTCTCCTCTAATACCAAACACATTCTAGAGTCCTCTCCTCTAATACCAAACACATTCTAGAGTCCTCTCCTCTAATACCAAACACATTCTAGAGTCCTCTCCTCTAATAGTAAACACATTCTACAGTCCTCTCCTCTAATACCAAACACATTCTAGAGTCCTCTCCTCTAATACCAAACACATTCTAGAGTCCTCTCCTCTAATACCAAACACATTCTAGAGTCCTCTCCTCTACTACCAAACACATTCTACAGTCCTCTCCTCTAATACCAAACACATTCTAGAGTCCTCTCCTCTAATACCAAACACATTCTAGAGTCCTCTCCTCTAATACCAAACACATTCTAGAGTCCTCTCCTCTAATACCAAACACATTCTACAGTCCTCTCCTCTAATACCAAACACATTCTACAGTCCTCTCCTCTAATACCAAACACATTCTAGAGTCCTCTCCTCTAATACCAAACACATTCTAGAGTCCTCTCCTCTAATACCAAACACATTCTAGAGTCCTCTAATACCAAACACATTCTACAGTCCTCTCCTCTAATACCAAACACATTCTAGAGTCCTCTCCTCTAAAACCAAACACATTCTAGAGTCCTCTCCTCTAATACCAAACACATTCTAGAGTCCTCTCCTCTAATACCAAACACATTCTAGAGTCCTCTCCTCTAATACCAAACACATTCTACAGTCCTCTCCTCTAATACCAAACACATTCTAGAGTCCTCTCCTCTAATACCAAACACATTCTAGAGTCCTCTCCTCTAATACCAAACACATTCTAGAGTCCTCTCCTCTAATACCAAACACATTCTAGAGTCCTCTCCTCTAATACCAAACACATTCTAGAGTCCTCTCCTCTAATACCAAACACATTCTAGAGTCCTCTCCTCTAATACCAAACACATTCTACAGTCCTCTCCTCTAATACCAAACACATTCTAGAGTTCTCTCCTCTAATACCAAACACATTCTAGAGTCCTCTCCTCTAATACCAAACACATTCTAGAGTCCTCTCCTCTAATACCAAACACATTCTACAGTCCTCTCCTCTAATACCAAACACATTCTAGAGTCCTCTCCTCTAATGCCAAACACATTCTAGAGTCCTCTCCTCTAATACCAAACACATTCTAGAGTCCTCTCCTCTAATACCAAACACATTCTACAGTCCTCTCCTCTAATACCAAACACATTCTAGAGTCCTCTCCTCTAATACCAAACACATTCTAGAGTCCTCTCCTCTAATACCAAACACATTCTAGAGTCCTCTCCTCTACTACCAAACACATTCTACAGTCCTCTCCTCTAATACCAAACACATTCTAGAGTCCTCTCCTCTAATACCAAACACATTCTAGAGTCCTCTCCTCTAATACCAAACACATTCTAGAGTCCTCTCCTCTAATACCAAACACATTCTAGAGTCCTCTCCTCTAATACCAAACACATTCTAGAGTCCTCTCCTCTAATACCAAACACATTCTAGAGTCCTCTCCTCTAATACCAAACACATTCTAGAGTCCTCTAATACCAAACACATTCTACAGTCCATAGACTGGTCCTTTTGAGCCGGATTTGATCAATTGGAACAGAAAGACAAAACTGACATTTCACTTTTTACATTTGAGTAATTTACTTTTTTCATCGTACTTTTTGTAAAATCAGTATGTTTGTGTTATTCATGCCTGCCTGGTGGAAATGATGTCCGATTTGAATTCACAGATATAACGTTTTTTTTCTGTCTCTTCTTTCTCCAGGAACAAGTGGAATATGTGTTTCTGATTATCTTCACCATTGAGACCTTTCTGAAGATTTTGGCGTATGGCTTAGTGATGCACCCCAGCTCCTACATTCGCAACGGATGGAACTTGTTGGACTTTGTCATTGTTATCGTCGGGTAAAACAGAATGGTCCTTTTACCTGCTCCAACTCTTATTGTTAGAATCGTCCACTACCTCTTAAGGTTGTCCCCCCCCCACGTTCTATCTCTCCTCAATGTCTCCTCCATCTCTCCTCTCCATCTCTCCTCAATGTCTCCTCCATCTCTCCTCTCCATCTCTCTTCTGTGTCCTTAACTGTACCTTGTTTATTTATTAACTTAATCTCTCCTTCATCCCTCCATCTCTGCTCCTCTCCTCCATCCCTCCATCTCTGCTCCTCTCCTCCATCCCTCCATCTCTGCTCCTCTCCTCCATCCCTCCATCTCTGCTCCTCTCCTCCATCCCTCCATCTCTCCTCCTCTCCTCCTCTCCTCCAACCCTCCATCGCTGCTCCTCTCCTCCATCCCTCCATCTCTGCTCCTCTCCTCCAACCCCCCATACTTCCTCCATCTCTTCCCTTTTGCTCTCTCTCCTGCTTATGGATAATCTGGATCTAGAATGATCTGGCAGTCTCTGGCACACAAACTCCTCTCTCCTCCTCCCTCTCTTTCTCTTTCTCTCCTCTCTTTCTCTCCCTCACTCCCCTTCTCTTTATCTCAATTTCCCTCTCCCCCTCCCTTTCCCTCTCCCCCTCCCTTCCCATCTCCCCCTCCCTTTCCCTCTCTCTCACTGCCTCTCTTTCTCCATCCCCTGTCCCTGTTTGTCTCTTAATCTGACCCAGACTCCCTTGGCTTTCCTCTCCTCTCTCTCTCTCTCTCTGTCTCTCTGTCTCTCTCTCTCTCTCTCTCTCTCTCTCTCTCCCTCTCTCTCTCTCTCTCCCTCTCTCTCGCTCTTTCACTATCTCTTCTCCTCCCCCCCTCTCTCTCTCTCTCTCTCTCTCTCTCTCGCTTTCTCTCTCTCTCGCTCTCTCACGATCTCTTCTCCTTCCTCTCTCTCTCTCTTTCTCTCTCTCTCGCTCTCTCACTATCTCTCTTCTCCTCCCTCTCACTCTCTCTCTCTTTGTCTATCAGTGGGTTTAAAGCTCCTTAGTGGATACACGTTGATGGGAATCAGTCTGCAATTGCAAAAACACTATAGAGCACAACAACAAAGCAATAACAAATAAATATACCATTGTAAAATACGGCCCTATAAAGCAGGCTATCCTGATCTCAGTCTGGGGTAGACAACTCCTCCATTGTTGACAAGTCATTGATGTGTGTCATGTCAAGGTGTCGGCAAAAGCACAAGCTGACTTGACCATCAGGCTATGCTTGACTGCCAGGCTATACTTGAATACCAGGCTATACTGGACTACCAGGCTATACTTGACTACCAGGCTATACTTGACTACCAGGCTATACTTGACTACCAGGCTATACTGGACTACCAGGCTATACTTGACTACCAGGCTATACTTGACTACCAGGCTATACTTGTGCACCACATTATTGGGCTGTAATGTATCCTAGGTAATGGGGATGATTATGTGTTATTCAGTAGGCCATCTAACTCAGCTGATGATGGTGATGATGATGATGATGATGTATTATACTGTAGGCCGTCTAACTCGGCCGACGATGTGTGTTCCAGGCTGTTCAGTGTCGTCCTGGAGACGATGACCCATAAGGCCACTGGGGAGGCCGCGTCGACCCACCACGTGCCAGGGAAACCCGGAGGTCTGGATGTCAAAGCTCTCCGTGCCTTCAGAGTACTGAGGCCCCTACGGCTGGTCTCAGGAGTACCTAGTGAGTAGAGGGGGGGGGGGGGGGGGGGGGGGGGGGGGGTTGTGTGTTTGTGAGGGCGGTCGTGCATCTACGTGTCTGTATATGTGCATGTGCTGTAGGTGTAAACCATTTCCAACGACCAGATCATTTCAGGAGAAGCGTGTTTTCCAGTGTTTGTGATTCCGTCACGTTGTGTACGGAGCAGAAGCAGAAGCAGAACTGTTCTGTGTTAAAAATCTAATCAAATCAAGTTTATTTTATATAGCCCTTCGTACATCAGCTAATATCTCGAAGTGCTGTACAGAAACCCAGCCTAAAACCCCAAACAACAAGCAATGCAGGTGTAGAAGCACGGTGGCTGGGAAAAACTCCCTAGAAAGGCCAGAACCTAGGAAGAAACCTAGAGAGGAACCAGGCTATGAGGGGTGGCCAGTCCTCTTCTGGCTGTGCCGGGTGGAGATTATAACAGAACATGGCCAAGATGTTCAAAATGTTCATAAATGACCAGCATGGTCAAATAATAATCAGGAGTAAATGACAGTTGGCACGGTTGTGTCGCTGTAATCTTTCACGGACAGATCTACGTAAACTGGTATTGTAGAATCTGTCAGGAACGGAATGGGATACATGGTCTAAGGAGCAGAAATCACAGTTTCGCAGGTCCTCGCTAAAGGGGACGGGGGTGTTAAGGGGACGGGAGGTCTTAAGGGGACGGGAACATTCGGTACGTAACTTTTAAAGAGAGGGATGTGGAGCTTCTCGGTCAAGCATTTCTTGATCTCTTCACAGGTATGAATCTACAACGTAATCAAGCAGCTGACCAAAGACTTTAAATTCTCGTGTTTGTGTTTGTGTTTGTGTTTGTGTTTGTGTTTGTGTTTGTGTACACCAACCAAGAAGATCATCTTTAGGAATAGTGTCTGTGATTCAGCACATTGTGGCAGCAACGCCAGCACAGGCCTGTACACTTCTGTGTAGTTGTCTGGAGCTGAAGGGACTATATAGTTCTGTGTAGTTGTCTGGAGCTGAAGGGACTATATAGTTCTGTGTAGTTGTATGGAGCTGAAGGGACTATATAGTTCTGTGTAGTTGTATGGAGCTGAAGGGACTATATACTTCTGTGTAGTTGTCTGGAGCTGAAGGGACTATATAGTTCTGTGTAGTTGTCTGGAGCTGAAGGGACTATATAGTTCTGTGTAGTTGTCTGGAGCTGAAGGGACTATATAGTTCTGTGTAGTTGTCTGGAGCTGAAGGGACTATATAGTTCTGTGTAGTTGTCTGGAGCTGAAGGGACTATATAGTTCTGTGTAGTTGTATGGAGCTGAAGGGAAGACTATATACTTCTGTGTAGTTGTCTGGAGCTGAAGGGACTATATAGTTCTGTGTAGTTGTCTGGAGCTGAAGGGACTATATAGTTCTGTATAGTTGTATGGAGCTGAAGGGACTATATACTTCTGTGTAGTTGTCTGGAGCTGAAGGGACTATATAGTTCTGTATAGTTGTATGGAGCTGAAGGGACTATATACTTCTGTATAGTTGTATGGAGCTGAAGGGACTATATAGTTCTGTGTAGTTGTCTGGAGCTGAAGGGACTATATAGTTCTGTATAGTTGTATGGAGCTGAAGGGACTATATAGTTCTGTGTAGTTGTCTGGAGCTGAAGGGAAGACTATATAGTTCTGTATAGTTGTCTGGAGCTGAAGGGACTATATAGTTCTGTGTAGTTGTCTGGAGCTGAAGGGACTATATAGTTCTGTGTAGTTGTATGGAGCTGAAGGGACTATATACTTCTGTGTAGTTGTCTGGAGCTGAAGGGACTATATAGTTCTGTGTAGTTGTCTGGAGCTGAAGGGACTATATAGTTCTGTGTAGTTGTCTGGAGCTGAAGGGACTATATAGTTCTGTGTAGTTGTCTGGAGCTGAAGGGACTATATAGTTCTGTGTAGTTGTATGGAGCTGAAGGGAAGACTATATACTTCTGTGTAGTTGTCTGGAGCTGAAGGGACTATATAGTTCTGTATAGTTGTATGGAGCTGAAGGGACTATATACTTCTGTATAGTTGTATGGAGCTGAAGGGACTATATAGTTCTGTGTAGTTGTCTGGAGCTGAAGGGACTATATAGTTCTGTATAGTTGTATGGAGCTGAAGGGACTATATAGTTCTGTGTAGTTGTCTGGAGCTGAAGGGAAGACTATATAGTTCTGTATAGTTGTCTGGAGCTGAAGGGACTATATAGTTCTGTATAGTTGTATGGAGCTGAAGGGACTATATAGTTCTGTGTAGTTGTCTGGAGCTGAAGGGAAGACTATATAGTTCTGTATAGTTGTCTGGAGCTGAAGGGACTATATAGTTCTGTATAGTTGTATGGAGCTGAAGGGACTATATAGTTCTGTGTAGTTGTCTGGAGCTGAAGGGACTATATAGTTCTGTATAGTTGTATGGAGCTGAAGGGACTATATAGTTCTGTATAGTTGTATGGAGCTGAAGGGACTATATACTTCTGTGTAGTTGTCTGGAGCTGAAGGGACTATATAGTTCTGTATAGTTGTATGGAGCTGAAGGGACTATATAGTTCTGTGTAGTTGTCTGGAGCTGAAGGGAAGACTATATAGTTATGTGTAGTTGTCTGGAGCTGAAGGGACTATATAGTTCTGTGTAGTTGTCTGGAGCTGAAGGGACTATATAGTTCTGTGTAGTTGTATGGAGCTGAAGGGACTATATAGTTCTGTGTAGTTGTCTGGAGCTGAAGGGACTATATAGTTCTGTGTAGTTGTATGGAGCTGAAGGGACTATATACTTCTGTGTAGTTGTATGGAGCTGAAGGGACTGTATAGTTCTGTGTAGTTGTCTGGAGCTGAAGGGACTATATAGTTCTGTATAGTTGTATGGAGCTGAAGGGACTATATAGTTCTGTATAGTTGTATGGAGCTGAAGGGACTATATACTTCTGTGTAGTTGTCTGGAGCTGAAGGGACTATATAGTTCTGTATAGTTGTATGGAGCTGAAGGGACTATATAGTTCTGTGTAGTTGTCTGGAGCTGAAGGGAAGACTATATAGTTATGTGTAGTTGTCTGGAGCTGAAGGGACTATATAGTTCTGTGTAGTTGTCTGGAGCTGAAGGGACTATATAGTTCTGTGTAGTTGTATGGAGCTGAAGGGACTATATAGTTCTGTATAGTTGTATGGAGCTGAAGGGACTATATAGTTCTGTATAGTTGTCTGGAGCTGAAGGGACTATATAGTTCTGTGTAGTTGTCTGGAGCTGAAGGGACTATATAGTTCTGTATAGTTGTATGGAGCTGAAGGGACTATATAGTTCTGTATAGTTGTATGGAGCTGAAGGGACTATATACTTCTGTGTAGTTGTCTGGAGCTGAAGGGACTATATAGTTCTGTATAGTTGTATGGAGCTGAAGGGACTATATACTTCTGTGTAGTTGTCTGGAGCTGAAGGGACTATATAGTTCTGTATAGTTGTATGGAGCTGAAGGGACTATATAGTTCTGTGTAGTTGTCTGGAGCTGAAGGGAAGACTATATAGTTATGTGTAGTTGTCTGGAGCTGAAGGGACTATATAGTTCTGTGTAGTTGTCTGGAGCTGAAGGGACTATATAGTTCTGTGTAGTTGTCTGGAGCTGAAGGGACTATATAGTTCTGTATAGTTGTCTGGAGCTGAAGGGACTATATAGTTCTGTGTAGTTGTCTGGAGCTGAAGGGACTATATAGTTCTGTGTAGTTGTATGGAGCTGAAGGGACTATATAGTTCTGTGTAGTTGTCTGGAGCTGAAGGGACTGTATAGTTCTGTGTAGTTGTATGGAGCTGAAGGGACTATATAGTTCTGTATAGTTGTCTGGAGCTGAAGGGACTGTATAGTTCTGTATAGTTGTCTGGAGCTGAAGGGACTATATACTTCTGTGTAGTTGTCTGGAGCTGAAGGGACTATATAGTTCTGTGTAGTTGTATGGAGCTGAAGGGACTATATAGTTCTGTATAGTTGTCTGGAGCTGAAGGGACTATATAGTTCTGTGTAGTTGTCTGGAGCTGAAGGGACTATATAGTTCTGTGTAGTTGTCTGGAGCTGAAGGGACTATATAGTTCTGTGTAGTTGTCTGGAGCTGAAGGGACTGTATAGTTCTGTGTAGTTGTCTGGAGCTGAAGGGACTATATAGTTCTGTATAGTTGTCTGGAGCTGAAGGGACTATATAGTTCTGTATAGTTGTATGGAGCTGAAGGGACTATATAGTTCTGTATAGTTGTATGGAGCTGAAGGGACTATATAGTTCTGTATAGTTGTCTGGAGCTGAAGGGAAGACTGTATAGTTTTGTGTAGTTGTATGGAGCTGAAGGGAAGACTGTATAGTTCTGTGTAGTGTGGTTGGATCTGGTCTTTATTCTGTACTGTAGTTGTGTTGCGTGGTTGGTTCTGTTCTCCATGGTTGACTGCTAACTAAAGCCCCCAGAGACTTGGCTGTTGTTCGTTCCCACACAAGAACTTGACTCATGTTGCACTCCTAAGGCCATGCCATGCTATATAAACATTAAGAGGGACCAGGCTCTACGACACTCACACATGGACACGCACGCACACGCTATCACACACACACAGGAGGTGATGACAGATACACGTAGAGAGGACCAGACGGTGATGACAGATACACGTAGAGAGGACCAGACGGTGATGACAGATACATGTAGAGAGGACCAGACGGTGATGACAGATACACGTAGAGAGGACCAGACGGTGATGACAGATACACGTAGAGAGGACCAGACGGTGATGACAGATACATGTAGAGAGGACCAGACGGTGATGACAGATACACGTAGAGAGGACCAGACGGTGATGACAGATACACGTAGAGAGGACCAGACGGTGATGACAGATACACGTAGAGAGGACCAGACGGTGATGACAGATACACGTAGAGAGGACCAGACGGTGATGACAGATACACGTAGAGAGGACCAGATGGTGATGACAGATACACGTAGAGAGGACCAGACGGTGATGACAGATACACGTAGAGAGGACCAGACGGTGATGACAGATACACGTAGAGAGGACCAGACGGTGATGACAGATACACGTAGAGAGGACCAGACGGTGATGACAGATACATGTAGAGAGGACCAGACGGTGATGACAGATACACGTAGAGAGGACCAGACGGTGATGACAGATACACGTAGAGAGGACCAGACGGTGATGACAGATACACATAGAGAGGACCAGACGGTGATGACAGATACACGTAGAGAGGACCAGACGGTGATGACAGATACACGTAGAGAGGACCAGACGGTGATGACAGATACACGTAGAGAGGACCAGACGGTGATGACAGATACACGTAGAGAGGACCAGACGGTGATGACAGATACATGTAGAGAGGACCAGACGGTGATGACAGATACACGTAGAGAGGACCAGACGGTGATGACAGATACATGTAGAGAGGACCAGACGGTGATGACAGATACACGTAGAGAGGACCAGACGGTGATGACAGATACACGTAGAGAGGGCCAGACGGTGATGACAGATACACGTAGAGAGGACCAGACGGTGATGACAGATACACGTAGAGAGGACCAGGAGATGATGGCAGATACACGTAGAGAGGACCAGGAGGTGATGACAGACACACGTAGAGAGGACCAGGCGGTGAAGACAGACCAGACACATGTAGAAAGGACCAGGTGGTGATGACAGACCAGACACATGTAGAGAGGACCAGGAGGTGATGACAGACACACAAAGAGAGGACCAGGCTGTGAAGACAGACCAGACACATGTAGAAAGGACCAGGTGGTGATGACAGACCAGACACATGTAGAGAGGACCAGGAGGTGATGACCGGCACATGTAGAGAGGACCAGGAGGTGATGACCGGCACATGTAGAGAGGACCAGGAGGTGATGCCAGACACACGTAGAGAGGACCAAGAGGTGATGACAGACACATGTAGAGAGGACCAGGTGGTGATGACAGACACATGTAGAGAGGACCAGGAGGTGATGCCAGACACACGTAGAGAGGACCAAGAGGTGATGACAGACACATGTAGAGAGGGCCAGGAGGTGATGCCAGACACACGTAGAGAGGACCAAGAGGTGATGACAGACACACGTAGAGAGGACCAGGAGGTGATGACAGACACACGCAGAGAGGGCCAGGAGGTGATGACAGACCAGAAACATGTAGAGAGGACCAGGTGGTGATGACAGACCAGACACATGTAGAGATGACCAGGAGGTGATGACAGACAATACACATGTAGAGAGGAACAGGAGGTGATGAC
>NW_024057746.1:17500-25000 GCF_016432855.1 Salvelinus namaycush | reverse complement strand
ATACTGTACTCTACTGGGTAAGAATTATACTGTACTCTACTGGGTAAGAATTATACTGTACTCTACTGGGTAACGACTCTACTGTACTCTACTGGGTAACGACTCTACTGTACTCTACTGGGTAACGACTCTACTGTGGGTAAGAATTATACTGTACTCTACTGGGTAATGACTCTACTGTACTCTACTGGGTAAGGACTCTACTGTACTCTACTGGGTAAGGACTCTACTGTACTCTACTGGGTAACGACTCTACTGTGGGTAAGAATTATACTGTACTCTACTGGGTAAGAATTATACTGTACTCTACTGGGTAACGACTCTACTGTACTCTACTGGGTAACGACTCTACTGTACTCTACTGGGTAAGAATTATACTGTACTCTACTGGGTAACGACTCTACTGTGGGTAAGAATTATACTGTACTCTACTGGGTAAGAACTCAAATGTACAGCTTGGAAAATTCCAGAAAATGATGTCATGGTTTTAGAAGCTTCTGATAGGCTAATTGACCTCATTTGAGTCAATTGGAGGTGTACCTGTGGATGTATTTCAAGGCCTACCTTCAAACTCAGTGCCTCTTTGCTTGACATCATGGGAAAATCAAAAGAAATCAGCCAAGACCTCAGAAAAAAAATTGTAGACCTCCACATGTCTGGTTCATCCTTGGGAGCAGTTTCCAAACGCCTGAAGGTACCACGTTCATCTGTACAAACAATAGTACGCAAGTATAAACACCATGGGACCACGCAGCCGTCATACCGCTCAGGAAGAAGACGTGTTCGGTCTCCTAGAGATGAACGTACTTTGGTGCAAAAAGTGCAAATCAATCCCAGAACAACAGCAAAGGACCTTGTGAAGATGCTGGAGGAAACAGGTACAAAAGTATCTATATCCACAATAAAACGAGTCCTATATCGACATAACCTGAAAGGCCGCTCAGCAAGGAAGAAGCCACTGCTCCAAAACCGCCATAAAAAAGCCAGACTACGGTTTGCAACTGCACATGGGGACAAAGATTGTACTTTTTGGAGAAATGTCCTCTGGTCTGATGAAAAAAAAATACAACTGTTCTGACCCACTGGGAATGTGATGAAATAAATAAAAGCTGAAATAAATCATTCTCTCTACTATTATTCTGACATTTCACATTCTTAAAATGAAGTGATGATCCTAACTGACCTAAGACATGGAATTTTTACTAGGATTAAATGTATTTGGCTAAGGTGTATGTAAACTTCCGACTTCAACTGTATATATAACCTTAACATGCCAACAATCAGCATTTCATAAGACAACATATTTGGTACTATTGTAAAAGTAATTGCTGTACTCTACATTATTCTACACTACTTTACCGTACTCTACTGTAATCTACTCTACAGTACTGTATTCTATTGTACTGTACTGTAGTCTACTCTACTGTACTGTATTCTATTGTACTCTACTGTAATCTACTCTACTGTGCCGTATTCTAGTGTACTCTACTGTAATCTACTCTACTGTACTGTATTATATTGTACTGTACTGTAATCTACTCTACTGTACTGTATTCTATTGTACTGTACTGTAGTCTACTCTACTGTACTGTATTCTATTGTACTCTACTGTAATCTACTCTACTGTGCCGTATTCTAGTGTACTCTACTGTAATCTACTCTACTGTACTGTATTATATTGTACTGTACTGTAATCTACTCTACTGTACTGTATTCTATTGTACTGTACTATAATCTACTCTACTCTACTGTAGTCTACTCTACTCTACTGTGATAGCTACATCACTGTATTACTTTGAGTATATGTCTTTCTTTATTCTCTAGTTTCTCCATCTATATCTTATCTGTTTCTCCATCTGTATCTTCTCTGTTTATCCATCTGTATATGTCTCTTTTTCTCCAGCTGTATTTTTATTTATTTATTTATTTATTTTTTCTTTAATTTTTTATCCCATTTTCTCCCCAATGTTCGTGGTATCCAATCGCTAGTAATTACTATCTTGTCTCATCGCTACAACTCCCGTACGGGCTCGGGAGAGACGAAGGTTGAAAGCCATGCGTCCTCCGAAGCACAACCCAACCAAGCCGCACTGCTTCTTAACACAGCGCGCCTCCAACCCGGAAGCCAGCCGCACCAATGTGTCGGAGGAAACACCGTGTACCTGGCCCCCTTGGTTAGCGCGCACTGCGCCCGGCCCGCCACAGGAGTCGCTGGAGCGCGATGAGACAAGGATATCCCTACCGGCCAAACCCTCCCTAACCCGGACGACGCTATGCCAATTGTGCGTCGCCCCACGGACCTCCCGGTCGCGGCCGGCTGCGACAGAGCCTGGGCGCGAACCCAGAGACTCTGGTGGCGCAGTTAGCACTGCGATGCAGTGCCCTAGACCACTGCGCCACCCGGGAGGCCTCCAGCTGTATTTTATTTGTTTATCCATCTGTATCTTCTGTTTCTCCATCAGTTTCTCCATCTGTATCTTCTCTGAATCTCCATCTGTATCTATTTATTTTTTATCCATCTGTATCTTCTCTGTTTCTCCATCTGTATCTTCTCTGTTTATCCATCTGTATATACCTCTGTCCCTCCACTGTATCTTCTCTGTTCATCCATCTGTATATACCTCTGTTTATCCATATGTATATTCTCTGTTCATCCGTCTGTTCTTCCATCTGTATCTTCTCTGTATCTTCTCTGTTTCTCCATCTGTATCTTCTCTGTTTATCCATCTGTATATACCTCTGTTCATCCATCTGTATATACCTTTGTTCCTCCACTGTATCTTCTCTGTTCATCCATCTGTATATACCTCTGTTTATCCATATGTATATTCTCTGTTCATCCGTCTGTTCCTCCATCTGTATCTTCTCTGTATCTTCTCTGTTTCTCCATCTGTATCTTCTCTGTTTATCCATCTGTATATACCTCTGTTCATCCATCTGTATATACCTCTGTTCCTCCACTGTATCTTCTCTGTTCATCCATCTGTATATACCTCTGTTTATCCATATGTATATTCTCTGTTCATCCGTCTGTTCTTCCATCTGTATCTTCTCTGTTTCTCCATCTGTATCTTCTCTGTTCTTCCATCTGTATCTTCTCTGTTCTTCCATCTGTATCTTCTCTTTTCTTCCATCTGTATCTTCTCTGTTCTTCCATCTGTATCTTCTCTGTTCTTCCATCTGTATCTTCTCTGTATCTTCGCTGTTCCTCCATCTGTTTCTTTTCTGTTTCTCCAAATTCTTCTTCTTCCACTAGATGAATGATGCCATCGGGTTTGAGATGCCCTGGGTTTACTTTGTCAGTCTGGTGGTCTTTGGCTCCTTCTTCGTCCTCAACCTGGTTTTGGGTGTGTTGAGTGGGTGAGTATCACGACCGTGTGTGTGAGTGTGTGAGTGTGTGAGTGTGTGAGTGTGTGAGTGTGTGAGTGTGTGAGTGTGTGAGTGTGTGAGTGTGCCTGATGTTATGTGTGTTCTCTGTGTGAGAGTTCTTCAAGGAGATAGAGGCCAAGGGGGCGTTTACTAGTGTGTGTGTGTATTAGAGCGGGTGTACTAGTTTGTGTGTACTAGTTTGTGTGTACTAGTGTGTGTGTATTAGTTTGTGTGTATTAGAGTGTGTGTATTAGTGTGTGTGTATTAGTGTGTGTGTATTAATGCGTGTACTAGTGCGTGTGTATTAGTTTGTGTATTAGTGCGTGTTTACTAGTTTGTGTGTACTAGTGTGTGTGCACTAGTTTGTGTGTACTAGAGCGTGTGTATTAATTTGTGTGTACATTTGTGTGTGTATTAGTGTGTGTGTTCTAGTGTGTGTGTATTAGTACGTGTGTGTACTAGAGTGTGTGTGCTAGCGCGTGTGCACTAGTTTGTATGTACTACTGCGTGTGTGTATTAGTGCGTGTGTACTAGAGTGTGTGTACTACTGCGTGTGCACTAGTGTGTGTATGTGTGCACTAGTTTGTGTGTACTACTGCGTGTGTGTGTGTACGTGTGTGTACTAGAGTGTGTGTATTAGTGTGTGTGTGTGTGTGTGTACTACTGCGTGTGTATTAGTACGTGTGTGTGTACGTGTGTGTATTAGTATGTGTGTGTACTAGAGTGTGTTTACTACTGCGTGTGTGTATTAGTACGTGTGTATTTACTACAGCGTGTGTATTAGTACGTGTGTGTATTAGTACGTGTGTGTGTGTACGTGTGTGTATTAGTACGTGTGTGTACTAGAGTGTGTTTACTACTGCGTGTGTGTATTAGTACGTGTGTGTATTAGTACGTGTGTGTATTAGTGTGTATGTACTACTGCGTGTGTATTAGTACGTGTGTGTATTAGTACGTGTGTGTACTAGTGTGTATGTACTACTGCGTGTGTATTAGTACGTGTGTGTGTGTACGTGTGTGTGTGTACGTGTGTGTGTATTAGTACGTGTGTGTATTAGTACGTGTGTGTGTGTACGTGTGTGTGTGTATTAGTACGTGTGTGTGTGCACTAGTTGGTGTGTACTACTGCGTGTGTATTAGTATGTGTGTGTACTAGAGTGTGTGTATTAGTGTGTGTGCACTAGTGCGTGTGTTCTACTGTGTGTGTATTAGTATGTGTGTACGTGTGTGTGTGTGTGTACGTGCCTGACATGATGTGTTATGATCCTACAGAGAGTTCTCCAAGGAGAGAGAGAAGGCCCAGGCGCGAGGGGACTTCCAGAAGCTGAGAGAGAAGCAGCAGATGGAGGAGGATCTGTCTGGATACATGGACTGGATCACACAGGCTGAGGACATGGATGAGTTTGACGAGGATGGAAACAGACGTGAGTACCGTGTGTGTCTATAAAGGGTGTATAAAGGGTGACATAACCATTCCCACTGTAGGGTGAATTGCCAAATGTGACATAACACTATGCACCATTTATAGATTATGACATAGGATTTTAGATGTTTTTATGAAGCGTTTATGAAGTGCTTAGGAAGCCTCAAGGAATGCTTTATAAAGTCTTAATGTATGCTTTATGAGGTATTAATGTATGCTTTATGAAGCCTTAATGTATGCTTTATGAGGCATTAATGTATGCTTTATGAGGCATTAATGTATGCTTTATGAGGCATTAATGTATGCTTTATGAGGCATTAATGTATGCTTTATGAAGCCTTAATGTATGCTTTATAAAGCCTCAATGTATGCTTTATGAGGCCTTAATGTATGCTTTATGAAGTCTTAATGTATGCTTTATGAAGCCCTAATGTATGCTTTATGAGGACTTAATGTATGCTTTATGAAGCCTTTATAAGTTGTACTTCTTTTAAAGATGGAATCCGCAGAAGGGGAAACAGTGCCACTGTTCGCCCCACGGCTGTTTTTGTTTTGTTGACAAAGGAGGGTCGTGCATCATCTGTTCAATGATGTCAGAGGGGGGGGGGGGGGGGGGGTGTTGTTTACAGTAACTTCCTGATTGTTTCACCATTGTTGTAATATCCCGAACGGACGTGGCAGTTTCACCATTAAGAATTCCAGCTTTGGGACCTACAAATTCGAATGAAATCCGTCCCTGTCTTTAGGTGCTACTGTAGTCTTTACTCTGTTCCGTTATTTGTATTTTTTTATTTTTTTATTTGATCTTTATTTAACTAGTCAAGTCAGTTAAGAACAAATTCTTATTTTCAATGACGGCCTACCGGGGAACGGTGGGTTAACTGCCTTGTTCAGGGGCAGAACGACAGATTTTTTACCTTGTCAGCTCTGGGATTTGACCTTGCAACCTTTCGGTTACTAGTCCAACACTCTAACCACTAGGCTACCCTGCCGCTCCAAACAGTTATAACAGAATGGAACAGAGGTCCGACCCAGAATGGACTGGGTTAGGGCTGTTATAACAGAATGGACTGGGTTAGGGCTGTTATAACAGAATGGACTGGGTTAGGGCTGTTATAACAGAATGGACTGGGTTAGGGCTGTTATAACAGAATGGACTGGGTTAGGGCTGTTATAACAGAATGGACTGGGTTAGGGCTGTTATAACAGAATGGACTGGGTTAGGGCTGTTATAACAGAATGGACTGGGTTAGGGCTGTTATAACAGAATGGACTGGGTTAGGGCTGTTATAACAGAATGGACTGGGTTAGGGCTGTTATAACAGAATGGACTGGGTTAGGGCTGTTATAACAGAATGGACTGGGTTAGGGCTGTTATAACAGAATGGACTGGGTTAGGGCTGTTATAACAGAATGGACTGGGTTAGGGCTGTTATAACAGAATGGACTGGGTTAGGGCTGTTATAACAGAATGGACTGGGTTAGGGCTGTTATAACAGAATGGACTGGGTTAGGGCTGTTATAACAGAATGGACTGGGTTAGGGCTGTTATAACAGAATGGACTGGGTGAGGGCTGTTATAACAGAATGGACTGGGTTAGGGCTGTTATAACAGAATGGACTGGGTTAGGGTTGTTATAACAGAATGGACTGGGTTAGGGCTGTTATAACAGAATGGACTGGGTTAGGGCTGTTATAACAGAATGGACTGGGTTAGGGCTGTTATAACAGAATGGACTGGGTTAGGGCTGTTATATCAGAATGGACTGGGTTAGGGCTGTTATAACAGAATGGACTGGGTTAGGGCTGTTATAACAGAATGGACTGGGTTAGGGCTGTTATAACAGAATGGACTGGGTTAGGGCTGTTATAACAGAATGGACTGGGTTAGGGCTGTTATAACAGAATAGACTGGGTTAGGGCTGTTATAACAGAATGGACTGGGTTAGGGCTGTTATAACATAATGGACTGGGTTGGGGCTGTTATAACAGAATGGACTGGGTTAGGGCTGTTATAACAGAATGGACTGGGTTAGGGCTGTTATAACAGAATGGACTGGGTTAGGGCTGTTATAACAGAATGGACTGGGTTAGGGCTGTTATAACAGCATGGACTGGGTTAGGGCTGTTATAACAGAATGGACTGGGTTAGGGCTGTTATAACAGAATGGACTGGATTAGGGCTGTTATAACAGAATGGACTGGGTTAGGGCTGTTATAACAGAATGGACTGGGTTAGGGCTGTTATAACAGAATGGACTGGATTAGGGCTGTTATAACAGAATGGACTGGGTTAGGGCTGTTATAACAGAATGGACTGGGTTAGGGCTGTTATAACAGAATGGACTGGGTTAGAGTTGTTATAACAGAATGGACTGGGTTAGGGCTGTTATAACAGAATGGACTGGGTTGGGGCTGTTATAACAGAATGGACTGGGTTAGGGCTGTTATAACAGAATGGACTGGGTTAGGGCTGTTATAACAGAATGGACTGGGTTAGGGTTGTTATAACAGAATGGACTGGGTTAGGGCTGTTATAACAGAATGGACTGGGTTAGGGCTGTTATAACAGAATGGACTGGGTTAGGGCTGTTATAACAGAATGGACTGGGTTAGAGTTGTTATAACAGAATGGACTGGGTTAGGGCTGTTATAACAGAATGGACTGGGTTAGGGCTGTTATAACAGAATGGACTGGGTTAGGGCTG
>NW_024057746.1:0-12500 GCF_016432855.1 Salvelinus namaycush | reverse complement strand
GGACACATTATTCCATTTCTGTTAGTCACATGTCTGTGGAACTTGTTCAGTTTATGTCTCAGTTGTTGAATCTTATGTTCATACAAATATTTACATGTTCAGTTTGCTGAAAATAAACGCAGTTGACAGTGAGAAACCGTTTCTTTTTTTGCTGAGTTACATCAAAAGCACATAATATTGCATGATCAGTTTAGTTTTAAGTTCTGATATTTGGCAAGCGTGTTAAATAGTACAGCAGGAACTGGTCCTAGGGTGATGTGTCCAATTTGTCCTGATGGTGGCATTTCAGTTAGAATTAGTATTGTTGTTGTTATGTCATTACGGTATCATTAAAACCTGCTGTTGTCTGGTCTGTCTCTTTGTCATGTTGATATCAGCGCTCGAATGATGAATAACAGCTGCTGGTGAGTCGTCTCTGTCTGCCTCTCTGCCCCTGCCCTTGTCTCTGTCTCTCCCTCTGCCCCTGCCCTTGTCTCTGTCTGCCTCTCTGCCCCTGCCCTTGTCTCTCTCTCTCTCTGCTTCTGTCTGTCTGTCTCTGTCTTTCTCTCTGCATCTGCCTTTGGCTCTGTCTGTCTGTCTGTCTGTCTGTCTGTCTGTCTGTCTGTCTGTCTGTCTGTCTGTCTGTCTGTCTGTCTGTCTGTCTGTCTGTCTGTCTGTCTGTCTGTCTGTCTGTCTCTGTCTCTGTCTCTGTCTCTGTCTCTGTCTCTGTCTCTGTCTGCCTCTCTGCCCCTGCCCTTGTCTCTGTCTGCCTCTCTGCCCCTGCCCTTGTCTCTGTCTCTCTCTCTCTCTCTCTCTCTGTCTCTGCTTCTGTCTGTTTCTGTCCCTCTGTCTCTTTCTCTGCCCCTGCCCTTGTCTGTTTCTGTCCCTCTGTCTCTGCTTCTGTCTGTTTCTGTCCCTCTGTCTCTTTCTTTGTCTCTGTCTGTCTCTGTCTCTCTCTCTGCCTCTGTCTGTCTGTCTCTGTCTTTCTCTCTGCATCTGCCTTTGGCTCTGTCTGTCTGTCTGTCTGTCTGTCTGTCTGTCTGTCTGTCTGTCTGTCTGTCTGTCTGTCTGTCTGTCTGTCTCTGTCTCTGTCTCTGTCTCTGTCTCTGTCTCTGTCTCTGTCTCTGTCTCTCTCTCTGTCTCTGTCTCTGTCTCTGTCTCTGTCTCTGTCTCTGTCTCTGTCTCTGTCTCTGTCTCAGTCCACTCTGTCTCTCTCTCTCTCTGTCTCTCTCTCTCACTCTGTCTCTCTCTGTCTCTGTCTCTGTCTCAGTCCACTCTGTCTCTCTCTGTCTCTCTCTCTCTCTGTGTCTCTCTCTCTCTCTATCTCTGTCTCTGTCGCTCTCTGTCTCTGTCTCAGTCCACTCTGTCAGGGATGATCTGCCTACCAAGAGTCCAGAATTAATACAAAAGTAATTAAAGGGGAATACATGTAACCACAAACACTCTAGTTTTAACATGATCTCCTGGTGTACCCTCTTTAGTCGAACGTTGCGGCGGTGGAACCGGGTGTGTCGGAGGAACTGCCGCGTGGCGGTCAAGTCGGTGACGTTCTATTGGCTAGTTCTGTTTCTGGTGTTCCTCAACACCATCTGCAGCGCCTCAGAACACTACGACCAGCCAGATTGGCTCACAGAGGTCCAGGGTAGGTAACACTCTCTCACACACATACACACACACAGCTGAGTGGCTCTGAGCACATATAATGAGTAAATTGGAAATCTTGGTGACGCTCTCCCTCCCTCCCTCCCTCCCTCCCTCCCTCCCTCCCTCCCTCCCTCCCTCCCTCCCTCCCCATCTCTTTCTCTCTCCCTCCCTCCCCCTTCTCTCTCTCTCTTCCCCCCTCTCCATCCCTTGTCTCTCTCCGTCTTTCTCTCGCTCTCTCCCTCCCTCCCTCTCTTTCTTTCTTTCTTTCTTTCTTTCTTTCTTTCTTTCTTTCTTTCTTTCTTTCTTTCTCTCGCTCTTTCTCTCTTTCTCTCTCTCTTCCCTCCCCTAGACATAGCCAACAAAGTTCTGCTGTCTCTGTTTACGGTGGAGATGTTGTTGAAGATGTATGCTCTGGGGACGTCTCAGACCGGCTACTTCAAGGCCTTTTTTAACCGCTTCGACTTCTTCGTGGTGTGTGGAGGCATCACGGAGACCACTCTGGTGGAGCTGGAGATCATGCCGCCTCTCGGCATCTCCGTGCTTCGCTGTGTCCGACTCCTCAGGATATTTAAAGTGACACGGTAGATATATATATATATACATATACATACTGAGGGGTTGTGTGGTCTGTTGTTGCATCTCTGTGCTGCGCTGTGAAGGCCTGCTATTTACACTGTACTATTTTTGGTTGTGTGGTGTCGTGTTGTGTTGTGAGAGTAATCTCTGTCTGTCTGTCTGTCTGTCTGTCTGTCTGTCTGTCTGTCTGTCTGTCTGTCTGTCTGTCTGTCTGTCTGTCTGTCTGTCTGTCTGTCTGTCTGTCTGTCTGTCTGTCTGTCTGTCTGTCTGTCAATCCCTACAGTTGTATTGTATTGTTTATAACTAGGAATGGGCACTAATATATAAAGTCCATATCGATATCAGTTGCATTTTTTACATTTGATATAGATATCATTATATCATCATTATTTTTTTGTAGGCATTAAAAAAAGTAAATTAATAAAAGTAGTAAATAGTAAATATTCGTTTTTTTCCCCACCATAACGTTGTGGTTTCAGTTCCTTATGAGCCACCGTAGTTGCTGTCTTCTGATGAGAGCTCAAACTGCTCGAATTTTGAAAGAAGAAAACTGTCTGGCTAGCTAGACCTAAACTGTAGTAAACTAACGTTATCCAGCTAGCTAACTAGCTGTCCCACCAGACCAAATCTGAAGCTAGACTCCTATATAATTTTTGTCAGATTAGCTAAAAACAAATCTGTAGATAGCTAATGTTCGCTAAAGCACGTGGGGAAACAATAAGCAGTTAGCTAGCTAGCTACAAGCATGTTTGTTAAACCAGACAAAATGTGCACGAGCATCAACTAAGCTTAACGCACAGATGATGTAAAGAACTATTCATCTTTCCTACCATTTGCTAGCTAGGTATTTTGTCAGGTGGGTTCCACCACTGACTTGTCGGCTAGTCACTACTTTCTTGGCTTGTTGGCTAGCTAGTTAGCTAGCACCTAGCTGAGTGGGGATAGGCAACGTTAGCTAAAGCATATAAAATAAATAGCTAGTTGGTTAACGTTAGTTACAAACGTGTGCAAGCATCAACTAAAGCATGTAAATAATACCTGTATATGTAACTGCCAAAATAAAGGAAACACTTGAGTAAATGGGGGAACAGAGTGTATATTGAAAACAGGTGCTTCCGCACCAGGTGTGGTTCCTGAGTTAATTAAGCAATTAACATCCCATCATTAGGAGTCATGTATAAAATGGTCATTATTTTGGCTTACAATGGCTATGCCCCCCCCCCCCCCCCCCCCCCCATAGCATGACAATGCCCCCCATCCACATGGCACGTATGTTCACTGAATGGTTTGATGAGCATGAAAACGATGTAAACCGTATGCCACGGACGTCTCAGTCACCAGAGCTCAACCCGATTTAACACTTATGGGAGTGTTTTCCACCACCATCAACAAAACACCAAATTAATGGAATTTCTTGTGGAAGAATAATGTCGCATTCCTCCAATACAGGTCCAGACACTTGTAGAATCTATTCCGAGACGCATTTGAGTTGTTCTGGCAGCTCGTGGCGACCCAACGCCCCTATTAACAAACTATTTGTTGGTGTTTCCTTTATTTTGTCAGTTACCTGTAAGTCACGAGAACTATTAGCTTTCTTACAATGCGCTAGCTGGCTAGTGAAAAAGTTTTCCACCAGCAGTTGTTTGTTGTCGACTACGTTGTTCCATCACCACTGTTTGTGGGCTAGCTAGCTAGCTAGTTTGCTAGCAGGTGAGGGTGGACTCGTGGAGAAACAAATAAATGTATGGATGAAACATGAAATACATTGTTGCCATGAAAGTATTTTTTTGCATGTTTTGACAATCTTTTTTTAAATTAAAGTTAGAGAATTGGTTCCATCGGTAAACCCATGCTATGGCTTTGCTTTTCTCCTAGCTAGCTACCCGCCAAGTGTGGCAGCAAAAGCCGGTGTGTTTTTTTGTTGTATTTACTTTTACAAAAGAGTGTAGAAAGTGAGTAAAATACTACTTAAACGATATCACGACATGCCTCAGTCATATCGATATCATATAGAATTATCGGTATGTAAAACTCTTCCCAGCATGAAATAGTTCCTAACCGTTCTGATTGTATTGTGATTGTGCAAAGCTGTCATCAAGGCAAAGGGTGGCTATTTGAAGAACCTCAAATATAAAATATATTTTGATTTGTTTAACACTTTTTTGGTTACTACATGATTCCATATGTGTTATTTCATAGTCTTCGCTATTATTCTGCAGTGTAGTAAATAGTCAAAATATAGAAAACCCTTGATTGAGTAGGTGTTCTAAAACTTTTGACCGGTAGTGTATAACTAACCCCTGTCTGTCTGTATCCACCACTATTTATAACTAACCCCTGTCTGTCTGTATCCACCACTATTTAAAACTAACCCCTGTCTGTATCCACCACTATTTATAACTAACCCCTGTCTGTCTGTATCCACCACTATTTATAACTAACCCATGTCTGTCTGTCTCCACCACTATTTATAACTAACCCCTGTCTGTATCCACCACTATTTATAACTAACCCATGTCTGTCTGTCTCCACCACTATTTATAACTAACCCCTGCCTGTCTATATCCACCACTATGTATAACTAACCCCTGTCTGTCTATATCCACCACTATTTATAACTAACCCCTGTCTGTCTGTATCCACCACTATTTATAACTAACCCCTGTCTGTCTGTATCCACCACTATTTATAACTAACCCCTGTCTGTCTGTATCCACCACTATTTATAACTAACCCCTGCCTGTCTGTCTATATCCACCACTATTTATAACTAACCCCTGCCTGTCTATATCCACCACTATTTATAACTAACCCCTGTCTGTCTGTCTGTATCCACCACTATTTATAACTAACCCATGTCTATCTGTATCCACCACTATTTATAACTAACCCCTGTCTGTCTGTCTGTATCCACCACTATTTAATACTAACCCCTGTCTGTCTGTCTGTCTGTCTGTCTGTCTGTCTGTCTGTCTGTCTGTCTGTCTGTCTGTCTGTCTGTCTGTCTGTCTGTCTGTCTGTCTGTCTGTCTGTCTGTCTGTCTGTCTGTCTGTCTGTCTGTCTGTCCCAACAGTTGTATTGTATTGTTTCTAATAAGTAACTACCGTCTCTCCGTTCTGTGTGTCCCTCTAGTCACTGGACAGCTCTGTCCAACCTGGTGGCTTCTCTGCTCAACTCTATGAAGTCTATCATGTCCCTTCTGCTCCTGCTCTTCCTCTTCCTGATTATCTTCGCTCTGCTGGGCATGCAGCTGTTCGGAGGGAAGTTCAATTTCGACGAGACCCAGACCAAGAGGAGCACCTTCGACACCTTCTCCCAAGCCTTGCTTACCTGCTTCCAGGTAACCCCACCTGATAAAAAAGGCTTCATAATGCTTCGTAATGTATTATAATGCTTCATAATGCTTTGTACTGCTTCATACAACAAGACTACGTGGAGGATGGGATCTGAACAAGGCTTCATTATGGTTCATAATGCTTTATGATGATTTGTTATGGTTCATGATGCGTTGTTTAAGTTAAAAATGCTTCGCGATGCTTCGTAATGCTTCAGATTCTAACTTCATCATGCTAATGCTTCACAATGCTTCATAATGCTTCATCATGCTTTGTAATGCTTCGCAGTGTTTCACAATGCTTCATTGTGCTTTGTAATGCTTCGCAATGCTTCACAATGCTTCATAATGCTTCATCATGCTTTGTAATGCTTCGCAGTGCTTCACAATGCTTCATCATGCTTTGTAATGTTTCAAAATACTTTGTAGTGCTTTATAAAGTAAGATTATACAGAGGATGGGATCTGAACAAGGCTTCATAATGCTTTTTTTACGGTAGTGTTTCATGTTTGTTTTGACTAAGCATGTTGTCTCTCTCGCTCTCTCTCTGTCTCTGTCATGTCAGATTCTAACAGGTGAGGACTGGAACTTAGTGATGTATGATGGCATCATGGCGTACGGAGGGCCTGTCTTCCCGGGCATGATCATCTGTATCTACTTTGTCATCCTCTTCATCTGTGGTAACTGTATCCTTTCACACAGACCATCACAGGAATGGTGTTGTTTGCTGTTTTAAATAGAGAGGAAAAAGGGGGATGTCTGCTCACTGTTTTGGTTCTCTGTGTATTTCACCTTTTTTGTCCAACTCATGTAATTATTATTCCTTTTAGTGCACCCATTATACACCCACGGTACACATACACACACCCACAGTATGCATACGTACACCCACAGTACACATATTATACACCCACAGTACACATACACCCACCCACAGTATGCATATTTACACCCACAGTACACATATTATACACCCACAGTACACATTATACACCCACCCACAGTACACATACACCCACCCACAGTATGCATACTTACACCCACAGTACACATATTATACACCCACAGTACACATTATACACCCACCCACAGTACACATACACCCACCCACAGTATGCATACTTACACCTACAGTTCACATATTTACACCCACAGAACAGGCATTATACACCCATAGTACTAGTATTTCCCTTCCGTCTGTGTCTTCGTCCCTAACGGTCAGGTCAGATATCCTGCTGAACGTCTTCTTGGCTATCGCTGTGGACAACTTAGCAGGAGGAGACGGTGACACAAAGAAAGAGTAAGAATGGAGAGATAATAAAGGAGAGAGGGGGCTGGGATAATGCAAAGTAACATGAAGGGGCTGCAATAGAGAACGTGGTGGAAAGAAATCCGATGATTCATTTATTTCTTCATTTTTTTACAGAGAGAAGAAAGAAGAGGGGGAAGCAAAGGAAGGGGAGGGAGAGAGTGGAGAACTGAAGGTAATATTATTATATATTTTAACCTTTATTTAACTAGGCAAGTCAGTTTAAGAACAACTGCTTATTTACAATGACAGTCTACCCCGGCCTGGAGGACGCTGGGCCAATTGTGCGCCATTAGTGGTGTTGGTGGTGGTGTTGTTGGTGTTGTTGGTGGTGTTGTTGGTGTTGTTGGTGGTGTTGTTGGTGGGGTTGTTGGTGGGGTTGTTGTTGTTGGTGTTGTTGTTGGTGTTGTTGTTGTTGGTGGTGTTGTTGGTGTTGTTGGTGTTGGTGGTGTTGTTGGTGTTGTTGTTGGTGTTGTTGGTGGTGTTGGTGGTGTTGTTGGTGTTGTAGTTGTTGGTGGTGGTGTTGTTGTTGGTGTTGTAGTTGTTGGTGGTGGTGTTGTTGTTGGTGTTGTTGTTGGTGGTGGTGTTGTTGGTGGTGTTGTTGGTGGTGTTGGTGGTGTTGTTGGTGGTGGTGTTGTTGTTGGTGGTGTTGTTGGTGGTGTTGTTGGTGGTGTTGTTGGTGTTGTTGTTGGTGGTGCTGTTGGTGGTGGTGTTGTTGTTGGTGGTGCTGTTGGTGGTGGTGGTGTTGGTGTTGTTGCTGTTGGTGGTGGTGGTGTTGTTGGTGGTGTTGTTGGTGGTGGTGTTGGTGGTGGTGGTGTTGGTGGTGGTGGTGATGGTGGTGTTGTTGGTGGGGTTGTTGTTGGTGGTGGTGTTGGTGTTGTTGTTGGTGTTGTTGGTGTTGTTGTTGTTGTTGGTGTTGGTGGTGGTGTTGGTGTTGGTGTTGTTGGTGTTGTTGTTGGTGGTGGTGTTGGTGTTGTTGTTGGTGTTGTTGGTGTTGTTGTTGTTGTTGGTGTTGGTGTTGGTGTTGTTGTTGGTGTTGTTGGTGTTGTTGGTGGGGTTGTTGTTGGTGGTGGTGTTGGTGTTGTTGTTGGTGTTGTTGGTGTTGTTGTTGTTGTTGGTGTTGGTGGTGGTGTTGGTGTTGTTGGTGTTGTTGTTGGTGGTGGTGTTGTTGTTGTTGTTGGTGTTGTTGGTGTTGTTGTTGGTGTTGTTGGTGTTGTTGGTGGTGTTGGTGTTGTTGTTGGTGTTGTTGGTGTTGTTGTTGTTGTTGTTGTTGGTGTTGGTGGTGGTGTTGGTGTTGTTGGTGTTGTTGTTGTTGTTGGTGTTGGTGGTGGTGTTGGTGTTGTTGGTGGTGTTGGTGGTGTTGTTGTTGGTGTTGTTGGTGTTGTTGGTGGTGTTGTTGGTGTTGTTGTTGGTGGTGTTGTTGGTGTTGTTGTTGTTGGTGTTGTTGCTGTTGTTGTTGGTGTTGTTGTTGGTGGTGTTGTTGTTGGTGTTGTTGGTGTTGTTGGTGTTGTTGGTGTTGTTGGTGGTGTTGTTGTTGGTGTTGTTGTTGTTGTTGATGTTGTTGCTGTTGTTGTTGGTGGTGTTGTTGGTGGTGTTGTTGGTGGTGTTGTTGGTGTTGTTGTTGGTGCTGTTGTTGGTGTAGTTGTTGGTGGTGTTGTTGGTGTTGTTGGTGTTGTTGGTGTAGTTGTTGGTGTTGTTGGTGGTGTTGTTGTTGGTGTAGTTGTTGGTGTTGTTGGTGGTGTTGTTGTTGGTGGTGTTGTTGGTGGTGTTGTTGGTGTTGTTGTTGGTGCTGTTGTTGGTGTAGTTGTTGGTGGTGGTGTTGGTGGTGTAGTTGTTGGTGTAGTTGTTGGTGTTGTTGGTGGTGTTGTTGTTGGTGTAGTTGTTGGTGTAGTTGTTGGTGTTGTTGGTGGTGTTGTTGTTGGTGTAGTTGTTGGTGTAGTTGTTGGTGTTGTTGGTGGTGTTGTTGTTGGTGTAGTTGTTGGTGTAGTTGTTGGTGTTGTTGGTGTTGTTGTTGTTGGTGGTGTTGGTGGTGATGTTGTTGGTGGTGTTGTTGGTGTAGTTGTTGGTGGTGTTGTTGGTGTAGTTGTTGGTGGTGTTGTTGGTGTTGGTGTTGTTGTTGGTGTTGTTGGTGTTGTTGGTGGTGTTGTTGTTGTTGGTGTTGTTGGTGGTGTTGTTGTTGGTGTAGTTGTTGGTGTTGTTGGTGGTGTAGTTGTTGGTGGTGTTGTTGGTGGTGTTGGTGGTGTTGTTGGTGGTGTTGGTGTTGTAGTTGTTGTTGGTGTTGGTGGTGGTGTAGTTGTTGTTGATGTTGGTGGTGTTGTTGGTGGTGTTGGTGGTGTTGGTGGTGTAGTTGTTGATGGTGGTGTTGTTGGTGGTGTAGTTGTTGATGGTGTTGTTGGTGTTGTTGGTGGTGTTGTTGGTGTAGTTGGTGGTGGTGTTGTTGGTGGTGTTGTTGGTGGTGGTGTTGGTGGTGTTGTTGGTGTTGTTGTTGGTGGTGTTGGTGGTGGTGTTGGTGGTGTTGTTGGTGGTGTTGTTGGTGTTGTTGGTGGTGTTGTTGGTGTTGTTGGTGGTGTTGTTGGTGTTGTTGGTGGTGTTGGTGGTCTTGGTGGTGGTGTTGTTGTTGGTGTTGTTGGTGGTGGTGTTGGTGGTGTTATTGGTGGTGTTGTTGGTGTTGTTGGTGGTGTTGGTGGTGTTGGTGGTGGTGTTGTTGGTGGTGGTGTTGGTGGTGTTGTTGGTGGTGTTGGTGGTGTTGTTGGTGGTGGTGTTGGTGGTGGTGTTGTTGGTGGTGTTGTTGGTGGTGGTGTTGGTGGTGGTGTTGTTGGTGGTGGTGTTGTTGGTGGTGGTGTTGGTGGTGTTGTTGGTGTAGTTGTTGGTGGTGTTGTTGGTGTTGTTGGTGGTGGTGTTGTTGGTGGTGTTGTTGGTGGTGGTGTTGGTGGTGTTGTTGGTGTTGTTGTTGGTGGTGTTGGTGGTGGTGTTGGTGGTGTTGTTGGTGGTGTTGTTGGTGTTGTTGGTGGTGTTGGTGTTGTTGGTGGTGGTGTTGGTGGTGTTGTTGGTGGTGTTGTTGGTGGTGTTGTTGGTGGTGGTGTTGGTGGTGGTGTTGTTGGTGGTGGTGTTGTTGGTGGTGGTGTTGGTGGTGTTGTTGGTGTAGTTGTTGGTGGTGTTGTTGGTGTTGTTGGTGGTGTTGTTGGTGTTGTTGGTGGTGGTGTTGTTGATGTTGGTGGTGGTGTTGTTGGTGGTGTTGTTGGTGGTGTAGTTGGTGTAGTTGTTGGTGTAGATGGTGTTGGTGGTGTTGTTGGTGTAGTTGTTGGTGGTGTTGTTGGTGGTGGTGTTGTTGGTGGTGGTGTTGTTGATGTTGGTGGTGGTGTTGTTGGTGGTGGTGTTGTTGGTGGTGGTGTTGGTGGTGTTGTTGGTGTAGTTGTTGGTGGTGTTGTTGGTGTAGTTGGTGGTGGTGTTGTTGGTGGTGTTGTTGGTGGTGGTGTTGGTGGTGTTGTTGGTGTTGTTGTTGGTGTTGTTGGTGGTGGTGTTGGTGGTGTTATTGGTGGTGTTGTTGGTGTTGTTGGTGGTGTTGGTGGTGTTGGTGGTGGTGTTGTTGGTGGTGGTGTTGGTGGTGTTGTTGGTGGTGTTGGTGGTGTTGTTGGTGGTGTTGTTGGTGGTGGTGTTGGTGGTGGTGTTGTTGGTGGTGGTGTTGTTGGTGGTGGTGTTGGTGGTGTTGTTGGTGTAGTTGTTGGTGGTGTTGTTGGTGTTGTTGGTGGTGTTGTTGGTGTTGTTGGTGGTGGTGTTGTTGATGTTGGTGGTGGTGTTGTTGGTGGTGTTGTTGGTGGTGTAGTTGGTGTAGTTGTTGGTGTAGATGGTGATGGTGGTGTTGTTGGTGTAGTTGTTTCATACTGAATGTACTTGATCTACTCTTTTTCTCAGATTGACGTCGATGATGAGACTGAGTATGAGGAAGAGGAGGAGCCTGAACAGACAGAAGGTGAGGAGGAGCTTGCAATATTAGTACTATATTATATTATACTATCATATTATTTTATATAGCAGTACCGAATATGTACAATATCTGACCACTTTGGTACAGTAGCTCTTTGGTGTTTTATGATATGATGAATGTTATACAGTGTGTCCTGTGTCTTTGAAATGTCTGTTGTGTGTCTTTGAAAGGGCTGTTGTGTGTCTTTGAAATGTCTGTAAGCTACATTATTGTATAACTCACCTGCGCAGGGACAGGATATGGAAATAAGCTATTTATCTTAATCTAGTGCAATGCATACATCTAGTACAGGGCTCTCCATCCCTGTTCCTGAAGAGCTACTGTCCTGGAGGTTTTCGCTCCAACCCCAGTTGTAACTAACCTGATTCAGCTTATCAACCAGCTAATAATTCGAATCAAGGTGTACTAGAATAGTGTTGGAATGAAAGCCTAGAGGACAGTAGCTCTCCAGGAACAGGGTTAGAGTTCAAACTTGGAGGACAGTAGCTCTCCAGGAACAGGGTTAGAGTTCAAACTTAGAGGACAGTAGCTCTCCAGGAACAAGGTTGGGGTTAAAACCTCCAGGACAGTAGCTCTCCAGGAACAGGGTTGGAGTTAAAACCTAGAGGACAGTAGCTCTCCAGGAACAGGGTTGGGGTTTAAACCTAGAGGACAGTAGCTCTCCAGGAACAGGGTTGGGGTTAAAACCTAGAGGACAGTATCTCTCCAGGAACAGGGTTGGAGTGAAAACCTAGAGGACAGTAGCTCTCCAGGAACAGGGTTGGAGTGAAAACCTAGAGGACAGTAGCTCTCCAGGAACAGGGTTGGAGTTAAAACCTACAGGACAGTAGCTCTCCAGGAACAGGGTTGGAGTTAAAACCTAGAGGACAGTAGCTCTCCAGGAACAGGGTTGGGGTTAAAACCTAGAGGACAGTAGCTCTCCAGGAACAGGGTTGGGGTTAAAACCTAGAGGACAGTATCTCTCCAGGAACAGGGTTGGAGTTAAAACCTAGAGGACAGTAGCTCTCCAGGAACAGGGTTGGGGTTTAAACCTCCAGGACAGTAGCTCTCCAGGAACAGGGTTGGGGTTAAAACCTAGAGGACAGTAGCTCTCCAGGAACAGGTTGGGGTTAAAACCTAGAGGACAGTATCTCTCCAGAACAGGGTTGGAGTTAAAACCTAGAGGACAGTAGCTCTCCAGGAACAGGGTTGGGGTTAAAACCTAGAGGACAGTATCTCTCCAGGAACAGGGTTGGAGTTAAAACCTAGAGGACAGTAGCTCTCCAGGAACAGGGTTGGAGTTAAAACCTAGAGGACAGTATCTCTCCAGGAACAGGGTTGGAGTTAAAACCTAGAGGACAGTATCTCTCCAGGAACAGGGTTGGAGTTAAAACCTAGAGGACAGTATCTCTCCAGGAACAGGGTTGGAGTTAAAACCTAGAGGACAGTATCTCTCCAGGAACAGGGTTGGAGTTAAAACCTAGAGGACAGTAGCTCTCCAGGAACAGGGTTGGGGTTAAAACCTAGAGGACAGTAGCTCTCCAGGAACAGGGTTGGAGTGAAAACCTAGAGGACAGTAGCTCTCCAGGAACAGGGTTGGAGTTAAAACCTACAGGACAGTAGCTCTCCAGGAACAGGGTTGGAGTTAAACCTAAGGACAGTAGCTCTCCAGGAACAGGGTTGGGGTTAAACCT
>NW_024057745.1:30000-90511 GCF_016432855.1 Salvelinus namaycush | reverse complement strand
CTAAAACCAGATCTATCCGGTCTGTTTCAACTCCCCTAAAACCACCTGCCTTCTAGAAAATTCTCTCTTGTACGGATTCTCATCCCTCCATATATCAATCATTCCTTTTTCTATCATCATCTTCTTTAAAACCCCCCTAGATACATCACTTCTAAAAATAGCTCCTCTTGTCATATCCAGTCTATCCATTTTAACATTAAAATCCCCAACTACAATACAGTTTCCCTCACACCATTTTCCTATTTCTAAAAATAAATCTTTGCGCTCTATTTCAGTATTAGGCGCATAAATATTTATAATTCTAAAAACCCTACTCATATATTCAAAATCTACAATTAAAATCCTCCCATTATTATCATTTTATATCTGTTTCACATTATCCACCACATCCTTCCTCAATAAAATAGCAACCCCACTTGAATTCCCCCTGCCATTGTTAACAAAAATAAAATCTCTCCATATTTTTTTTACTTCTAAAATACATACATTGTCCCAATGTGTTTCTTGCAGGCATAAAATATCCGAATTCTTCATTTTAACTATTCTTTGAAATTTTTCCATTGTTCTTAAACCATTCGCATTGATTGACATACAATTAACCATTCCAATAAATAATAATAAGAAAATATATTTTCTCATTTTCCTCTACCTTTTGTCATGTTTTCTTCCTTTTTCGTCCTTTTTCACCTCCAACGCCACTTTCCTCTTCCTGTAGCTTACCCTTGCTCTATCAATCTTTTCCATGTCTTCTGAATCTGAAATTGCCTCTAAATCCATCTCTTCCAACCAACTCGAATTCTTCTTTCCTGTGCCTGTTGTGCTGCTTGTATCCATTTGCGTCTCCTGTATAGTTGTCAGCATCCCACTCCCCTCCACTTCACCTCCTTCCGAAGCACCCACATAGCCCGAGGCCCCCCCCAAAAACTGTGAGTCCCCAGTGCCTCCACCCATCCCACTCCCGTCCTCCTCCTGAAAACTCCCTCTTCTTATCTCTGAATCCATACTGCCTCCTATTTCCTCCGTCTTCTGTTCCATCTTTTCCCCTCTTCTTTTCTCCGTCTCTCCTCCCTCCACCACGTCTTCTCCTCCATCGTCTTCTTCTACTCGGGGTGATACATCAGCCTCCACAAAAAGATCCTGGCTCCCCTCCTCATTCACAACCTCTCCACATTTGCACTCGTCAGCTCTCATGCGACATCCTTCGCAAAATGCCCTTTCCTTTCCACCTACACATTCTCTTGCATAATGCCCTTGCTTCCCGCACTTATAACATTTAAATTCAGGGCAGTCCTTCACAATATGCCCAGGCTGAATACAAAGCCTACAAACTCTGACCTGCTTATCATGCATGACTCTAAAGTACTCTCCACCTTCAAGCGTATCAAACTTTGTAGAGTACGGCAGTGATTTCACAGTATCAGTGAATTTGACTTTGCAGTATCTCGTGCCATCTGCTATATCCGTGCCTGGCCAAACTCTCCTCCTGATTTCAGAGACTGCTGATACACCCCAGCTACATAGCTTGCCCAATATAGCACTGTCTTCCATGTATACAGGCAGATTCATGAACGACACCACCACTTCCTTAACATTAATATCTCTCGCCAGTATCTTGGTGTCCTTTATTCGTATTCCATCCATTAGCCGTTCTTTTCCTTTTTCATTCCTCATCGTAACTTCATACTTCTTTTCTCCTTTCATTCGGCATCCCACCACCTCTCCACACACCTCCTTAATTGCTCTTAGTAGTTCCATTGTCGTCACTTTGTCTTCTCCTTCCAACTCAATTGCCACCGTGTATTCTTTTCCATATTTCATTCCTTCTTTATCTTCATTTTTCTTCCTGTGCGCCTTTTCGTTGTCTTTGTCCATTCCGTTTGTCTTTTCCATGTTGTCCGTCATAGTAAAAAATGAATCCAAAAAAACCTCTCCCCCAAGCAGAAAAACTGCAAGGGGGAAGACTAACCAAACTTTAAACTATTCAACTGAAGAAAATAATAAATTATATTGCAAAAACCAGTTAATTAACAAAAATAGCTCTCGAGCAAACACTCTCCAGCAAACACTCACTCACAGCTCAGACACTCGCACCTGTCGTCACTTCTCCAATCAGGAAATGCGCATTCAGGCTGGTATGGCCGTAAGCGAAGGTACATGTCTTGGCACACCATATTAAGTCAAAGTGAGTCTGATAAACAGACATTGCATTCTCACCAATTAGATAAGCAGCTTGAACTTTGGCTCACTCAAAAAGTGGAAGAAATTACATATACTGTAGCCATCACTTTTTAGCACAGATAGTTGGATGAAATACAAACAAACCTTGCTAACATTTCAAAGCGAGGGCACATATTTCAGCCTTGTGGGAAAAAACGGACAAATACAATGACTTCTGACAAATACATCATCAGCAACAGTTTCCCATGCAGCTATCCTACTAGCCACAATAAATACACAAAAGCTCTGGATGTTGAAAACCTATTGCATTGTTCTGTGCTAAGGAGGAATGCATGTATGGACAATTTCATATTGGAAGCGCATGACACATCATGACCGGGGTGGGGGGGGGTTAGAGTGGCTTCTCAACTATCTCCTGATTGAAGTACCAGCGTGGCATAAATACAATGCTGCATTTCGCAACATAATGTTTCGACAAAATGCCAACAATGTTTTGCTACAAACAAATGTTTCCACCTTTCGATTGGTCCACAAAGTCTCTTTCACAACTGACTTCAAAGATCTCCATAAGCACAGTCAGTTGACTCAAGTCATCCTTAAGCCTGCCGCCAAGCAACGGTTTATCATTAACAAAGACATCAGGGTAAAGCACAAACGCCCACTACCATAAATTATGCAATCGAGATTCCCACATTTGGAAAATTCACAAAGGGTTAGCACAGCCAGAGTGAAATGGCTGAGCCCCACACTGGGTGCACCACCTTCTTGATCACGGTATCTCTTCTGCTTAGTGGAGGGCAAGTCTCTCCAGTGCCAACATTTTCCGCTAACGGTAACCACTTTGTGTTCTGATAATATCATATCACATCGACCTGCGTTAAATGCCGTTTAGGAATGCACTTGCACACAGAGTGGTGGAAAAGTAGTTTATTCTGTTTACTAGATTATATCAGTGAACCACTAGATTCCCATCATGCAACACTGTTGAAAAAATCACCAATTACTTTTTAATATCTTAACCTATCTGATATCACAAATGTTTGCGATATGACGAAATACAATCACATTCAGACACACACACACACAGAGACAAATGCATGAAACCAATTGATTTATTATCAATAACATCTCACATTCTCTTGTGCTTTTGATTTACTCCATAAAAGAAGGGTTGTAATTCCAACATGGAAAACACAGGGCCATCAGACACCAGTCCAGTTCCACTCCTCACCAACATTATTTCCTTTGATCATTTGAACAGGGCGAGGGAGCACAAAGCACACACAAGCTGCATTCAGTAACAATATTCTTATTTGTTTTATAAATAAAAAGCAGTTGCTCCCTGACAACACAAGGAACTTTGATCGTATTAAAAGGGCAGGGGAGACTAGCCCATAGAAGCTGCATTTAGTCAATTCAGAATCAAATGCTTACTACAAGGCAGTGTTGCTGATGAAATAATGCCACACCCCCTAGTGGACAAAAGGCTTACAGCACCTGGTATTCCCAGGCGGTCTCCCATCCAAGTACTAACCAGGCCCGAGCCTGCTTAGCTTCCGAGATCAGACGAGATCGGGCGTATTTTTTTTTTTTCTCTTTTATTATGAAGAAACACATAACATTTACAACATTCAATCAACAATCAAAAGGTTGAACAATTCATCCTTTTACAAAATCAAAAAAATAAAATAAAAGAAAACCTATTAGAAACACAATCATCCACCAAAACCAATTAATAATTAAAAACAAGTTTTCCATTCGACTCAATTTCAATAAAATTGCTCCCCCACACAAACAATTTTTCAAAATTACATCCACCATATTTATATATTACTTCTATATCTTTCTCTAACATACTTCTAAATAAAACCTCTACACTCACAATTTTCCCTTCATAATGTCCCAAATTCCTTCTTAGTCTTACAGCGTATCTGGCATGACTAAGAACAAAATTCATCAAATTAAAATTAATAACTTTGCTTTTCCCAGTTAAACCAAAAAGAAACAACCTCCTCCACTCAACCCCAGCAACAATCTCTTCTCCCCACTGTTGTACTAAAATCCCCTTTAAAAACTTATGAAACTCATCTAATCTACTACATTCAACAAAAAAGTGCATAAAATTTTCCACCCCCGTACCACAAATATCACATTCTCTTTTAATATCTCTATTTATTTGATTTAAAACCACGTTCGTAAAAATTCTATTATGTTTCATTTTAAAATCATTGTCTTCACATTCTATAGAATTATATTTTACATTTACATTCTTCCATATTGATTTTACATCTATATTTGCAAACACCCTAGACCACACTTTTTCCGAAGCAGGAGTTTTTATCTCTCTTAAAATACATTTTTCATAAACTTTTTTAACTTTCAAACCTGACAAATCATGCTTCTTCCCATTACCTTCATAATATAAAACCGGTAAACCCCTAGCTCTTGTTGCCACCTCTTTATTTATTAAAACACCCCACTCCCCAGGAAGACATCCTAATATTCTCTTATACATGTTCTCCACAGTAGTTCTACTTATTTCATCATTTTCTTCAACCACATTATCAAATATTGCCTGACTTGGAAGGAACCCCGGAATTACCTCATATAAGATGTCCCCAATCTGTCTCATCCCAGCCCTCATAAAATATTTACAAAACAACATCTTATTATTATACTGTATCTTGGGATTTAAAAAAATTGGCTGATTTAAAATATTGTTTAAAATGGTACACTCATAATAAATATTTGGTAAAAACTCCCCCCAAGCCTCAAACACTTCTCTATAAAACAAAGGTATATTACCTAACATTTCCTTTTTCATACACATCAATAAACCATTGTCCCCCATCCTCCCAACCTCCTGCAAATACTCCTTAAAAAATCTTTTCCATCCATAATCTAATTCCCCATATAAATATTTACGTACCATTTTGACTCTAATTGCTGTTTTCCTCACATTTAAATCCACCAACTTCAAGCCCCCCTCCTCATAACCTGCAATCAAAGTTTTAAAAGCTATTTTCACCCCCTTCCCTTCCCATAAAAAATCAACTACAATTTTATTCATTTCAGATAAAACCCATTCTGGCATATCCAAAACATTCATTACATAAATAAAAATTGACATCAACAATGAATTTATGACAATTACTTTCCCTTTTAATTTCAAAGACCTCCCCCTCCACATATTTACCACCTTCCTAACTTTGTTTATAACCCCACTCCATGTCATATCCCTAGCTTCCTGTTCCTTCACCCCTAAAAACACACCTAACACCTTAAAATAATCATTTACCATTTTAAAAGGAAAAATCTCCTCATTAATCTTCCCAACATACATTATTACTGACTTCTCCATATTCACTTTTGCTCCTGAGGCTTTCTCATATACTTTAAAACACTCCATCACCCTTTTAACCTCTTATGGCTCAAAAATCAGCAGTAAGTATCAGCAGTGGAAAGAGGTGGCCATTTCAAACGGCCTCGTACTCAATTCTTGCTCGTTCAATATGCATATTATTATTACCTTTGGATATAAAACACCTTCTAGTTTCTAAAACAGGTTTAATTATTTCTCTAAGTGAAACATAACTCTTTTTACAGCCCATTTTCTGTAAAAAGTGACATTTCCAAGAAGCTATGTCTCTCTTCAAGATACTCTCTATAAAAGGCCTTGGCACTTAGGACTGTACAAACACGTCACACATCTTCCCCTGGTTGTCATGCGGAAGTGAGAGAAAAAATGACTTGATTATCTCTGTCAGGGACTGAAAAGAACCTCTTTGAGTGATAAGTGCGCACTTTATTTTTTTTTCTGGGCGCGAAGTAGGAACTGGACTACGCTCCTGGAAAACACTCGTTATAGGTGAATATGACCTCCAGCTTCGATTTTCTTTGATACATGTCACAATCTCATCCTAAAGTATGTTTTTTGAATATACTTTAATTATATTATTGAAATTTATTCTGGACTTTAGACGTGATGCGACGCAAGAATTTTGTCAAGACGGAGAGGTTAGCACGGCATGGCCAGTGTGCCATGCTAATTCAACAGGGACATCGTTCGTTCTAGGTCCAAATGAACACGGTTCTGAACAAAGGACCCTTTGGAGAACATTCTGATGGAAAATCAACAAAGATAAGGACCCAATTTGGGATGCTTTTTCATATATCTGTCGAACTGTGCTATCGCTAGCGTTTGACTAGAATCAATGCTGCTGTGTGTTAGCTATTGTAGTAAGCTAATATAACGATATATTGTGTTTTCGCTGTAAAACACTTCAGAAATCGGAAATATTGTCTGTATTCACAAGATCTTTCTCTTTCATTAGCTATCCACCATATATTTTTCTGAAATCTTTTCTGATGTGAAATTAGTAGTTGACGTTGGTGTCTGTTTTCTCTGGCTACTGCCGTGCGATTTCTGACTGTAGCTATGATGGTGGCTAAGATGGTAGCAGTAATGTAAAACTGATTTATAGCTAAAATATTCAACTTTTTCGAACAAAACATAGATTTATTGTGTAACATGTTATAGGACTGTCATCTGAGGGAGTTTTTTCTAGGTTATTTAGGTTAGTTCTAGGTTAGTTAGGTTGGCTTTGCATGCTAGCTGCATGCTAGCTGCATGCTACCGGTGCTGTGAAAAATATCTGTCTCTCTTTTTGTATTTGGTGGTGAGCTAACATGAATATATGTGGTGTTTTCGCTGTAAAACATTTAAAGAATCTGAAATATTGTCTGTATTCACAAGATCTTTCTCTTTCATTAGCTATCCACCATATATTTCTCTGAAATGTTTTCTGATGTGTAATAAGGTAGTTGACGTTGGTGTCTGTATTTTCTCTGGCTACTCCCGTGCGATTTCTTACTGTAGCTATGATGGTAGCAGTAATGTAAAACTGATTTATAGCTAAAATATGCATTTTTTTTGAACAAAACATAGATTTATTGTGTAACATGTTATAGGACTGTCATCTGAGGTAGTTTTTTCTAGGTTATTTAGGTTGGTTTTAGGTTAGTTAGGTTGGCTTGTGCATGCTACTTCATCCTACTTGTGCTGTGAAAAATGTCTGTCCTCTTTTTTATTTGGTGGTGAGCTAACATAAATATATGTGGTGTTTTCTCTGTAAAACATTTAAAAAATCGGACATGTTGGCTGGATTGACAAGATGTTTATCTTTCAAATGCTGTATTGGACTTGTTAATGTGTGAAAGTTAAATATTTTACAAAAATAGATTTTGAATTTCGCGCCCTGCACTTGCAGTGGCTGTTGTCATATTAAGCCCGGTGTCGGGCTTGCAGCCTGAAGAAGTTAACACTTTCCTCATCTCTAACTGTTATTGTGGTATCGTCTGCATATTGATGAATTAAACTAAAACCTCCTTGCGGAGTCTCTACACAATTTATAAAATGATCTTTTTTAAGGTATGCCGCTAAGGGTTCTACCGATAAAACAAACAGTAATGCTGATAAAGGGCACCCCTGTCTCACTGATCTCTCAAGAATAAAAGAATCTGTTAAAACCCCATTACATTTTACCCTACTTTTTGCCTTTCTATATAATAATTTTATCCATCCTATTATTCTATTTCCAAACCCATATTTTTCCAGTACCCTAAACATAAAATCATGTTCCACCCTGTCAAAAGCTTTATTAAAATCTATACTTAAAACAATTCCCCCTCTCTTATCGCTATTCATTTTATTTATCACATCTCTAAGTGTAATGATGGTATCAGCTATGTCTCTTCCAGGCACACTATAATTTTGTGTAGGTGCTATAATATCATTTAAAACCATCTTCATCCTATTCGCCAATATCTTAGCTAAAATCTTATAATCTGAATTTAATAAACTAATTGGCCTATAATTTTCTAATTTCATTTTGCTCCCCTTATTTTTATATAAAACCGATATCAGTCCTGTCACCATGGAGTCTGAAACAGTATTATTATCTTCCATATATTGATACACTTCCATTAAAATCGGTGCTAAAAAACTTTCATACATTTTGTAAAACTCTGCAATTAGTCCATCTACTCCAGGACTTTTATTTATTTGTAATCCCTTAATTGCATCTTTCACTTCATCCACTGTTATCTTCCTATCACATATTTGCTTTTCCTCAACGCCAATTTGCACATCCACACTACCTAAAATCTCCTTTACACACTCTTCATCCACCTCCCCTTTCTTAAATAAATCCTTATAAAAATTCTGTACAGTTTCTAATATCTCAACATAATCATTTACCACTTCACCCTTTACATTTTCTATCTCACTAATATATGATTTCGTCTGTTTAGTTTTCTCTAAACCAAGAAAAAAAGACGTACATTTCTCCCCTTCTAAAACATACTTTGCCCTACTTCTAATAGATGCCCCCTTACATTTATCTATTTCACATTTGCTCAATTGTGCCTTTAAATCTAAAAACCTTTCAATATTATAAATAGGATCAATATCACATTTCCTCATTTCTTCATTCAATTTTGCTCTTAAATAATTTTCTTCTCTTGTCATCCTACTCCTTTTCTTCCTTGCATATCTAATACTAAAATCTTTTATTTTTTTCTTAACATTTTCCCACCACTGGCACTTATCATTCCCTTTTTGCTTATCCTCCATTTCATGTTCTATCAAAGATTTAAGTTGTATTCCATATTCCTCATCACCTAGATACCTTGCATTCATACACCACACTCCCCCCCCTTTCCCCTCCCTATCTAACCCCACCGAAAATGTTAACCCAGCATGATCACTAAAAGTTGTAAAAATATACTTAATATCCTTCATAAAATTCCTTAACCCTTCATTTACTAAAACCAGATCTATCCGTGTCTGTTTCAACTCCCCTAAAACCACCTGCCTTCTAGAAAATTCTCTCTTGTACGGATTCTCATCCCTCCATATATCAATCATTCCTTTTCCTATCATCATCTTCTTTAAAACCCCCCTAGATACATCACTTCTAAAAAATAGCTCCTCTTGTCATATCCAGTCTATCCATTTTAACATTAAAATCCCCAACTACAATACAGTTTCCCTCACACCATTTTCCTATTTCTAAAAATAAATCTTTGCGCTCTATTTCAGTATTAGGCGCATAAATATTTATAATTCTAAAAACCCTACTCATATATTCAAAATCTACAATTAAAATCCTCCCATTATTATCATTATATATCTGTTTCACATTATCCACCACATCCTTCCTCAATAAAATAGCAACCCCACTTGAATTCCCCCTGCCATTGTTAACAAAAATAAAATCTCTCCATATTTTTTTTACTTCTAAAATACATACATTGTCCCAATGTGTTTCTTGCAGGCATAAAATATCCAAATTCTTCATTTTAACTATTCTTTGAAATTTTTCCATTGTTCTTAAACCATTCGCATTGATTGACATACAATTAACCATTCCAATAAATAATAATAAGAAAATATATTTTCTCATTTTCCTCTACCTTTTGTCATGTTTTCTTCCTTTTTCGTCCTTTTTCACCTCCAACGCCACTTTCCTCTTCCTGTAGCTTACCCTTGCTCTATCAATCTTTTCCATGTCTTCTGAATCTGAAATTGCCTCTAAATCCATCTCTTCCAACCAACTCGAATTCTTCTTTCCTGTGCCTGTTGTGCTGCTTGTATCCATTTGCGTCTCCTGTATAGTTGTCAGCATCCCACTCCCCTCCACTTCACCTCCTTCCGAAGCACCCACATAGCCCGAGGCCCCCCCCAAAATCTGTGAGTCCCCAGTGCCTCCACCCATCCCACTCCCGTCCTCCTCCTGAAAACTCCCTCTTCTTATCTCTGAATCCATACTGCCTCCTATTTCCTCCGTCTTCTGTTCCATCTTTTCCCCTCTTCTTTTCTCCGTCTCTCCTCCCTCCACCACGTCTTCTCCTCCATCGTCTTCTTCTACTCGGGGTGATACATCAGCCTCCACAAAAAGATCCTGGCTCCCCTCCTCATTCACAACCTCTCCACATTTGCACTCGTCAGCTCTCATGCGACATCCTTCGCAAAATGCCCTTTCCTTTCCACCTACACATTCTCTTGCATAATGCCCTTGCTTCCCGCACTTATAACATTTAAATTCAGGGCAGTCCTTCACAATATGCCCAGGCTGAATACAAAGCCTACAAACTCTGACCTGCTTATCATGCATGACTCTAAAGTACTCTCCACCTTCAAGCGTATCAAACTTTGTAGAGTACGGCAGTGATTTCACAGTATCAGTGAATTTGACTTTGCAGTATCTCGTGCCATCTGCTATATCCGTGCCTGGCCAAACTCTCCTCCTGATTTCAGAGACTGCTGATACACCCCAGCTACATAGCTTGCCCAATATAGCACTGTCTTCCATGTATACAGGCAGATTCATGAACGACACCACCACTTCCTTCACATTAATATCTCTCGCCAGTATCTTGGTGTCCTTTATTCGTATTCCATCCATTAGCCGTTCTTTTCCTTTTTCATTCCTCATCGTAACTTCATACTTCTTTTCTCCTTTCATTCGGCATCCCACCACCTCTCCACACACCTCCTTAATTGCTCTTAGTAGTTCCATTGTCGTCACTTTGTCTTCTCCTTCCAACTCAATTGCCACCGTGTATTCTTTTCCATATTTCATTCCTTCTTTATCTTCATTTTTCTTCCTTTGCGCCTTTTCGTTGTCTTTGTCCATTCCGTTTGTCTTTTCCATGTTGTCCGTCATAGTAAAAAATGAATCCAAAAAAAACCTCTCCCCCAAGCAGAAAAACTGCAAGGGGGAAGACTAACCAAACTTTAAACTATTCAACTGAAGAAAATAATAAATTATATTGCAAAAACCAGTTAATTAACAAAAATAGCTCTCGAGCAAACACTCTCCAGCAAACACTCACTCACAGCTCAGACACTCGCACCTGTCGTCACTTCTCCAATCAGGAAATGCGCATTCAGGCTGGTATGGCCGTAAGCGAAGGTACATCTCTTGGTACGCCATATAAAGTCAAAGTGAGTCTGATAAACAGACATTGCATTCTCACCAATTAGATAAGCAGCTTGAACTTTGGCTCACTCAAAAAGTGGAAGAAATTACATATACTGTAGCCATCACTTTTTAGCACAGATAGTTGGATGAAATACAAACAAACCTTGCTAACATTTCAAAGCGAGGGCACATATTTCAGCCTTGTGGGAAAAAACGGACAAATACAATGACTTCTGACAAATACATCTTTAGCAACAGTTTCCCATGCAGCTATCCTACTAGCCACAATAAATACACAAAAGCTCTGGATGTTGAAAACCTATTGCATTGTTCTGTGCTAAGGAGGAACGCATGTATGGACAATTTCATATTGGAAGCGCATGACACATCATGACCGGGGGGGGGGGGGGGTTAGAGTGGCTTCTCAACTATCTCTTGATTGAAGTACCAGCGTGGCATAAATACAATGCTGCATTTCGCAACATAATGTTTCGACAAAATGCCAACAATGTTTTGCTACAAACAAATGTTTCCACCTTTCGATTGGTCCACAAAGTCTCTTTCACAACTGACTTCAAAGATCTCCATAAGCACAGTCAGTTGACTCAAGTCATCCTTAAGCCTGCCGCCAAGCAACGTTTATCATCAAACAAGACATCAGGGGGGAGCGCGAACGCAGTCCCCCACTACCATAAATTATGCAATCGAGATTTCCACATTTGGGAAATTCGCAGGGGTCAGCACAGCCAGAGTGCAATGGCTGAGCCTCGCCCTAGGTGAACCACCTTCTTGATCACGGTAGCTCCCTTGCCAGGTAAGTATGACTTATACATATCGGTGGAGGGCAAGTCTCTCCAGTGCCAACATTTTCGTCTAACGGTAACCACTTTGTGTTCTGATAATATCACATCACTTCGACCTGCGTGAAATGCCGTTTAGGAATGCACTTGCAGACAGAGTGGTGAAAAAGTTGTTTATTTTGTTTACTAGATTATATCAGTGAACCACTAGATTCCCATCATGCAACACTGTAGAAAAAATCACCAATGACTTTTTAATATCTTAATTAACCTGTCTGATATCACAAATGTATGCGATATGACGAAATACAATCACATTCAGACACACACACACACACACACACAGACAAATGCATGAAACCAATTGATTTATTATCGATAACATCTCACATTCTCTTGTGCTTTTGATTTACTCCGTAAAAGAAGGGTTGTAATTCCACCATGGAAAACACAGGGCCATCAGACATCAGTCCAGTTCCTCTCCTCACCAGCATTAATTCCTCTGATCATTTGAACAGGGCGAGGGAGCACAAAGCACACACAAGCTGCATTCAGTAACAATATTCTTATTTGTCTTATAAATAAAAGGCAGTTGCTCCCTGACAACACAAGGAACTTTGATCGTATTAAAAGGGCAGGGGAGACTAGCCCATATAAGCTGAATTTAGTCAATTCAGCATCAAACGCTTACTACAAGGCAGTGTTGCTGATTAAATAATGCAAGAGCACACCCTAGTGGACAAAATGCTTACAGCACCTGGTATTCCCAGGCAGTCTCCCATCCAAGTACTAACCAGGCCCGACCCTGCTTAGCTTCCGAGATCAGACGAGATCGGGTGTATTTTTATTTTTTTTTAATCTTTTTTATTATATAAAATATCAAAATAATTTACAACCAAATCACATTAATACTAACAATCCTTCACTTAATTTCATTCCTTGTACATCAGCAAACAAACATTTTCCACAACCCCAACAACCCTAATAACAAAAAAACAAAAAAAACAACAAAACAAAACAACAAAAAAAAATAAAACATAATTACACCATCACACCATTTCAGAAATTAACCCTAAATCCCCCTCCTCCCTCCTCCATAGACACTAAAGTGCTCCCCTTTATAAACATACTTTCAAATGTCTCTATTTTTGCATTATACATTACTTCCACCTGCTTTCTTAACCCTGCTTTAAAGATTACCCAGACATTTAACTTTTTCCCTTCAAAATGTTTCATATTCCTTCTACAGTAAATTGCATACCTCACAAAACTCAAAACAAGATTCAACAGGTACACATTCACACCCAAACATTTCCCCACCACTCCAAATAATATTAACCTATCCCATTCAAAACTTTCTAAAAACTCTTTTCTCCAGTGCCTCCACAACAAAAGTTTTACTTCATTGAAAAAATCTGACAGACATGGACATTCGACAAATAAATGCAACAAAGACTCTGGCTTCATCGTACACACATCACATTCCCGCCGTACATCACGGTTTATCTGATGTAAAATAACATTTGTGTATATACGATTATGCCGTAACATAAAATCCATGTTCTCACAATTCTGTTTATTCCCAAACAAAACCAAATTCTCCCACAGCAAAGAAACATCCAAATCAATAAACATTTTTCTCCACATCCTCTCAGCCGCAGGCCTCACACACACAGACTTCAACATACACTTGTACAATCTTTTCTGTGTTACTTTTGATAATAATTGTTTCCCCAATCCTTTACCCACATAGAGACTTGGCATCACATACAAGTCCTCATATTCCCCCTCCCCATTTATCACTTTTATCCACTCACCCGGGATGCATAATTTAATTCTTTCATATATCTTTAATACTAATTTTCTCTCCACTGTATCATCAAACTCCCACACAGTATCCAGAATTGCCTGCCCCCTTAAAAAACCAGGTATAACCTCATAAAGAAAATATTTTACCAATATTAACCCAGCCTTCATAAACAATTTGTTGTACAGCACCTTCCCATCACTCTCTATTTTCGGATTTAGAAACACAGGCTGATTAAATATGTTGTCCTTATGTGTACATGTGTACTCAATCTGAGGAAGAAATTCCCCCCATGCCAAGAACACCTCTTTATAGAACTCAGGCAAATCCTCCAACATATCCTTCTTCCATGACATCAACAATCCACTTTCTTCACAACCCCCACTTCTGTACAAAAAAATATTTAAAAAAACTTTTCCATCCATAATCTATCTCCCCATATAAGTATTTTTGCACAGTTTTTATTCTCATTGCTTTTCTCTTCACGTCCAAATCCACCAATTTCAACCCCCCATCCTTTAAATCCGCGATAAGAGTTGCCCTTGCAATCCTAGTCCCCTTCCCCTCCCATAGTAAATCTGTAACCAAACCATTGAATTCTTTTAACACCCATTGTGGCATATCCAACGAACTTAAACCATAGATACATTTGGATGCCACCAATGAATTAATCACCACCACTTTCCCCCTCAAAAACAGTTTTCTTGCCTTCCAATAGGATAGAGTATGTTTTATTTTATTCAAAACCCCAGTCCATGTCACATCTCTCGTCCCTTCTTCATCCACCCCCAAAACCACCCCTAAAGTCTTTATATTACCTTCAGCCTTTTTGAAAGGGAATCCACAGTCCACCTTTTCATCTATCCCCACATACATTATTTCAGATTTTTCAACATTAAGTTTTGCCCCTGATGCCTTGCCATATACCTCAAAGCACTCCATTACATTCTTCACACTTTCAACATCTATCACAGTACATGTAGTATCATCCGCATATTGCTGTATAACACTCTCCCCCCCATCCGGTATCCGTATACCTCGAATTAATTTGTTTGCTTTAATCATTGCTGCAAGCGGCTCCACCGATAAACTATAAAGAGCAGCTGATAACGGACATCCCTGCCTAACAGATCTCTCCAGAGGAAAAGAATCTGTTAAAATCCCATTACATTTTACTCTGCTCCTTGCAGATCCATTCAGTAATCTAATCCAACCTATCATTCTTTCACCAAAACCAAATTTCCCAAGTGTACGCAATAAAAAGGAATGATCAACTCTATCAAAAGCCTTATTTAGATCCAAACTCATCACAAACCCCCCTTCCTCCCCCATATGCTTTATCACATCCCTTATTGTTCCCACTGTGTCAGAAATATCTCTCCCTGGTACACTATATACTTGTGTCTCTGCTATTACTCCTCCCATAACATTTTTAACTCTATTAGCTAAGACCTTGGCTAAAATCTTATAATCACAATTTAAAAGTGTCAACGGTCGATAATTATCCAAATTTACACGACTCCCTTTATTTTTATACAATATGGTTAAAATTCCTGTGGCCAGCGAATCTGGCACCACTTGAGTCTTTTCAATATATTCATACAGTTTCCTTAAAATTGGAGCCAACAAATCTGCAAAAGATTTATAAAACTCTGCAGTTAAGCCATCAGACCCCGGACTCTTATTGCAATTAGCAGCTGATATGGCCTCCTTAATGTCATTTAGACTCATATCTTCATCACACATGTTTTTTTCCCCTTCTGTTATCTTAGTATCCACATGATCAAGCACCTTATCCATACAGGATTCATTAACCTTTTCTTTTTTAAATAAGCATTCATAATATCTCTCGACCGTATCCAGAATCCCCACCAAATCATTAACCTTTTCCCCCTTATCATTAGTTAACTCCGTAATATAAATCTTCTCTTGCCTTCTTTTTTCTAAATTCAAGAAAAATGAAGTACACCTTTCCCCCTCTATCGCATATTGCACTCTACTCCTTACAATCGCCGCATAACATTTCTTCTTCTCATATTCATCAAGTGCATCTTTAGCCATTAAATAATCCTCCACCCCATGACCTTCATCCTTTTCTATACACTCAAGTTCATATTGAACCTTTTGAAGTAGTTCCCTCTCCTCCTTTTTCAAAAAATAATTCCTCTTAACAGCATATTTTATAGTCAATTCCTTACATTTCATTTTCAGCTCCTCCCACCACAACCCCGTATTCTCCTCCATTAACTGCTGTCTTTTGGCCCTCCCAATACATTCTGATATCATTTCAATATAACTTTCCTCCTCTAGCAGGCTATTATTTAAACACCACATCCCCCCAGATTTAGTAGGTGTCTTTACTCCACAAGAAAATACCAACGCAGCATGATCACTAAAAGTTGTAAAAACATACTTAATATCTTTAATAAAATCCCTTAACCCTTCTTTTACTAAAACCAGATCTATCCTCGTTTGTTTTAAAAACCCTAAAACCACCTGCCTTCTAGAACATTCTCTTTTTTCTGGATTTTCTTCCCTCCATATGTCAATCAAACTTTTTTCAACCATAATCTTCTTTAAAACCCCCCTGGATACATCATTTCTAAAAATAGCTCCCCTTGTCATATCTAGTCTATCCATTTTGACATTAAAATCCCCTACTAAAATACAGTTACCCTTACACCATTTCCCTAATTCTAAAATTAAATTCCTTCGCTCTATCTCATTATTCGGCGCATAAATATTTATAATCCTAAACACCTTCATGTATTCAAAATCTAATATTAAAATCCTCCCATTATTATCATTATATATCTGTTTCACATTATCCACCACATCCTTCCTCATTAAAATAGCAACCCCACTTGAATTCCCTCTGCCGTTGTTTACATAAATAAAATCCCTCCATATTTTTTTTTACTTCTAAAACACATACATTATCCCAGTGCGTCTCTTGAATACATAAAATATCTGACTTCTTCATTTTTACTATTCTATTAAATTTTCCCATTGTCCTCAATCCATTTGCATTTGTTGACATTATATTTACCATTCTAATAAATAATAAAATGATAAAATATAATTTCATTATCCTCTACCTGTTATCCAGTTTCTTTCCTCTTCCACCCTTTCTCTCCCCCTCTTCCCGCCGCTTTCCTCTTCCTGTATCCTTCCCTCGTTCTTTCAATCTTTTCTCCATCATCCGTATCCGATATCTCTTCCAAGTCCATGTTTTCCAGCCAACTCACCCTCTTGACATCCACATCCGTTGTGCTCCCCGTATTCATCTCCGTTTCTTGTATAGTCGTTGTGCTCCCCGTGCTCATCACCGTCTCTGGTATTGTCATCAACTCCATAACCCCCTCCATTTCTTCACCCCCCGAGCTACTTGTTAGTGCTGTGCCTTCCCCCAAAACCTGTGAGTCCCCCGTGCTTCCCCCCATTCCACTCCCCCCCTCCTCCTGAAAACTCCCTCTTCTTACTTCTGAGTCCATACTGCTCCCAATTTCATTTATCTTCTGGTCCTTCTTCCTTCTTCCTTCCTCCGTCTCTCCACCCTCCACCACGTCCTCTCCTCCATCTTCTTCTCCTTCTTTCGACAATACAACTGCTTCCTCGAATAGTGTTTGACTCCCCTCTTCAGCCCTAACCTCTCCACAGTTGCACTCCGCCACTCTCTTTCTGCATCCACCACAAAAATTCCTTTCCTTCTCTCCATCACATTCTCTCGCATAGTGTCCTTGATTGCCACACTTAAAACACTTAAATTCCGGGCAGTCTTTAACTATGTGCCCGGGTTGAATACACATACGACACACTCTGACCTGTTTGTCATGAATGACTCTGAAATATTCTGCTCCCTCCAACGTCTCAATTCTTGTAGAATAAGGTAATGATGTCACTTTTTCTGTGAACTTGACCTTGCAGAAACGTGTCCCGTCAACCACCTCCGTTCCTGGCCAAACTCTCCTCCTTATCTCCGAGACAGCCGCCACTCCCCAGCTACTCAGCTTGCCCAGTATCACACCATCTTCTACATATACTGGGAGATTCATGAACGACACCACCACTTCCTTCACATTAATATCTCTCGCCAGAATCTTGGTGTCCTTTATTCCGTATTCCATCCATTAGACGTTCTTTTCCTTTTTCATTTCTCATCGTAACTTCATACTTCTTTTCTCCTTTCATTCGGCATCCCACCACCTCTCCACACACCTCCTTAATTGCTCGTAGTAGTTCCATTGTCGTCACTTTGTCTTCTCCTTCCAACTCAATTGCCACCGTGTATTCTTTTCCATATTTCATTCCTTCTTTATCTTCATTTTTCTTCCGTTGCGCCTTTTCGTTGTCTTTGTCCATTCCGTTTGTCTTTTCCATGTTGTCCGTCATAGTAAAAAATGAATCCAAAAAAACTCTCCCCCAAGCAGAAAAACTGCAAGGGGGAAGACTAACCAAACTTTAAACTATTCAACTGAAGAAAATAATAAATTATATTGCAAAAACCAATTAATTAACAAAAATAGCTCTCGAGCAAACACTCTCCAGCAAACACTCACTCACAGCTCAGACACTCGCACCTGTCGTCACTTCTCCAATCAGGAAAGGCGTATTCAGGCTGGTATGGCCGTAAGCGAAGGCACATCTCTTGGTACACCATATAAAGTCAAAGTGAGTCTGATAAACAGACATTGCATTCTCACCAATTAGATAAGCAGCTTGAACTTTGGCTCACTCAAAAAGTGGAAGAAATTACATATACTGTAGCCATCACTTTTTAGCACAGATAGTTGGATGAAATACAAACAAACCTTGCTAACATTTCAAAGCGAGGGCACATATTTCAGCCTTGTGGGAAAAAACGGACAAATACAATGACTTCTGACAAATACATCATCAGCAACAGTTTCCCATGCAGCTATCCTACTAGCCACAATAAATACACAAAAGCTCTGGATGTTGAAAACCTATTGCATTGTTCTGTGCTAAGGAGGAACGCATGTATGGACAATTTCATATTGGAAGCGCATGGGGCGCGTATGACACATCATGACCGGGGGGGGGTTAGAGTGGCTTCTCAACTATCTCTTGATTGAAGTACCAGCGTGGCATAAATACAATGCTGCATTTCGCAACATAATGTTTCGACAAAATGCCAACAATGTTTTGCTACAAACAAATGTTTCCACCTTTCGATTGGTCCACAAAGTCTCTTTCACAACTGACTTCAAAGATCTCCATAAGCACAGTCAGTTGACTCAAGTCATCCTTAAGCCTGCCGCCAAGCAACGGTTTATCATTAACAAAGACATCAGGGTAAAGCGCAAACGACCACTACCATAAATTATGCAATCGAGATTCCCACATTTGGAAAATTCACAAGGGGTCAGCACAGCCAGAGTGCAATGGCTGAGCCCCACACTGGGTGAACCACCTTCTTGATCACGGTATCTCTTCTGCTTAGTGGAGGGAAAAGTCTCTCCAGTGCCAACATTTTCCGCTAACGGTAACCACTTTGTGTTCTGATAATATCATATCACATCGACCTGCGTTAAATGCCGTTTAGGAATGCACTTGCACACAGAGTGGTGAAAAAGTAGTTTATTTTGTTTACTAGATTATATCAGTGAACCACTAGATTCCCATCATGCAACACTGTCGAAAAAATCACCAATTACTTTTTAATATCTTAACCTATCTGATATCACAAATGTTTGCGATATGACGAAATACAATCACATTCAGACACACACACACACACACAGACAAATGCATGAAACCAATTGATTTATTATCGATAACATCTCACATTCTCTTGTGCTTTTGATTTACTCCATAAAAGAAGGGTTGTAATTCCAACATGGAAAACACAGGGCCATCAGACACCAGTCCAGTTCCACTCCTCACCAGCATTATTTCCTTTGATCATTTGAACAGGGCGAGGGAGCACAAAGCACACACAAGCTGCATTCAGTAACAATATTCTTATTTGTCTTATAAATAAAAGGCAGTTGCTCCCTGACAACACAAGGAACTTTGATCGTATTAAAAGGGCAGGGGAGACTAGCCCATAGAAGCTGCATTTAGTCAATTCAGCATCAAATGCTTACTACAAGGCAGTGTTGCTGATGAAATAATGCCACACCCCCTAGTGGACAAAAGGCTTACAGCACCTGGTATTCCCAGGCGGTCTCCCATCCAAGTACTAACCAGGCCCGACCCTGCTTAGCTTCCGAGATCAGACGAGATCGGGCGTATTTTTTTTTTTTTTCTTTTATTATGAAGAAACACATAACATTTACAACATTCAATCAACAATCAAAAGGTTGAACAATTCATCCTTTTACAAAATCAAAAAAAGAAAAGAAAATAAAACCTATTAGAAACACAATCATCCACCAAAACCAATTAATAATTAAAAACAAGTTTTCCATTCGACCCAATTTCAATAAAATTGCTCCCCCACACAAACAATTTTTCAAAATTACATCCACCATATTTATATATTACTTCTATATCTTTCTCTAACATACTTCTAAATAAAACCTCTACACTCACAATTTTCCCTTCATAATGTCCCAAATTCCTTCTTAGTCTTACAGCGTATCTGGCATGACTAAGAACAAAATTCATCAAATTAAAATTAATAACTTTGCTTTTCCCAGTTAAACCAAAAAGAAACAACCTCCTCCACTCAACCCCAGCAACAATCTCTTCTCCCCACTGTTGTACTAAAATCCCCTTTAAAAACTTATGAAACTCATCTAATCTACTACATTCAACAAAAAAGTGCATAAAATTTTCCACCCCCGTACCACAAATATCACATTCTCTTTTAATATCTCTATTTATTTGATGTAAAACCACGTTCGTAAAAATTCTATTATGTTTCATTTTAAAATCATTGTCTTCACATTCTATAGAATTATATTTTACATTTACATTCTTCCATATTGATTTTACATCTATATTTGCAAACACCCTAGACCACACTTTTTCCGAAGCAGGAGTTTTTATCTCTCTTAAAATACATTTTTCATAAACTTTTTTAACTTTCAAACCTGACAAATCATGCTTCTTCCCATTACCTTCATAATATAAAACCGGTAAACCCCTAGCTCTTGTTGCCACCTCTTTATTTATTAAAACACCCCACTCCCCAGGAAGACATCCTAATATTCTCTTATACATGTTCTCCACAGTAGTTCTACTTATTTCATCATTTTCTTCAACCACATTATCAAATATTGCCTGACTTGGAAGGAACCCCGGAATTACCTCATATAAGATGTCCCCAATCTGTCTCATCCCAGCCCTCATAAAATATTTACAAAACAACATCTTATTATTATACTGTATCTTGGGATTTAAAAAAATTGGCTGATTTAAAATATTGTCTAAAATGGTACACTCATAATAAATATTTGGTAAAAACTCCCCCCAAGCCTCAAACACTTCTCTATAAAACAAAGGTATATTACCTAACATTTCCTTTTTCATACACATCAATAAACCATTGTCCCCCATCCTCCCAACCTCCTGCAAATACTCCTTAAAAAATCTTTTCCATCCATAATCTAATTCCCCATATAAATATTTACGTACCATTTTGACTCTAATTGCTGTTTTCCTCACATTTAAATCCACCAACTTCAAGCCCCCCTCCTCATAACCTGCAATCAAAGTTTTAAAAGCTATTTTCACCCCCTTCCCTTCCCATAAAAAATCAACTACAATTTTATTCATTTCAGATAAAACCCATTCTGGCATATCCAAAACATTCATTACATAAATAAAAATTGACATCAACAATGAATTTATGACAATTACTTTCCCTTTTAATTTCAAAGACCTCCCCCTCCACATATTTACCACCTTCCTAACTTTGTTTATAACCCCACTCCATGTCATATCCCTAGCTTCCTGTTCCTTCACCCCTAAAAACACACCTAACACCTTAAAATAATCATTTACCATTTTAAAAGGAAAAATCTCCTCATTAATCTTCCCAACATACATTATTACTGACTTCTCCATATTCACTTTTGCTCCTGAGGCTTTCTCATATACTTTAAAACACTCCATCACCCTTTTAACACTTTCCTCATCTCTAACTGTTATTGTGGTATCGTCTGCATATTGATGAATTAAACTAAAACCTCCTTGCGGAGTCTCTACACAATTTATAAAATGATCTTTTTTAAGGTATGCCGCTAAGGGTTCTACCGATAAAACATACAGTAATGCTGATAAAGGGCACCCCTGTCTCACTGATCTCTCAAGAATAAAAGAATCTGTTAAAACCCCATTACATTTTACCCTACTTTTTGCCTTTCTATATAATAATTTTATCCATCCTATTATTCTATTTCCAAACCCATATTTTTCCAGTACCCTAAACATAAAATCATGTTCCACCCTGTCAAAAGCTTTATTAAAATCTATACTTAAAACAATTCCCCCTCTCTTATCGCTATTCATTTTATTTATCACATCTCTAAGTGTAATGATGGTATCAGCTATGTCTCTTCCAGGCACACTATAATTTTGTGTAGGTGCTATAATATCATTTAAAACCATCTTCATCCTATTCGCCAATATCTTAGCTAAAATCTTATAATCTGAATTTAATAAACTAATTGGCCTATAATTTTCTAATTTCATTTTGCTCCCCTTATTTTTATATAAAACCGATATCAGTCCTGTCACCATGGAGTCTGAAACAGTATTATTATCTTCCATATATTGATACACTTCCATTAAAATCGGTGCTAAAAAACTTTCATACATTTTGTAAAACTCTGCAATTAGTCCATCTACTCCAGGACTTTTATTTATTTGTAATCCCTTAATTGCATCTTTCACTTCATCCACTGTTATCTTCCTATCACATATTTGCTTTTCCTCAACACCAATTTGCACATCCACACTACCTAAAATCTCCTTTACACACTCTTCATCCACCTCCCCTTTCTTAAATAAATCCTTATAAAAATTCTGTACAGTTTCTAATATCTCAACATAATCATTTACCACTTCACCCTTTACATTTTCTATCTCACTAATATATGATTTCGTCTGTTTAGTTTTCTCTAAACCAAGAAAAAAAGACGTACATTTCTCCCCTTCTAAAACATACTTTGCCCTACTTCTAATAGATGCCCCCTTACATTTATCTATTTCACATTTGCTCAATTGTGCCTTTAAATCTAAAAACCTTTCAATATTATAAATAGGATCAATATCACATTTCCTCATTTCTTCATTCAATTTTGCTCTTAAATAATTTTCTTCTCTTGTCATCCTACTCCTTTTCTTCCTTGCATATCTAATACTAAAATCTTTTATTTTTTTCTTAACATTTTCCCACCACTGGCACTTATCATTCCCTTTTTGCTTATCCTCCATTTCATGTTCTATCAAAGATTTAAGTTGTATTCCATATTCCTCATCACCTAGATACCTTGCATTCATACACCACACTCCCCCCCCTTTCCCCTCCCTATCTAACCCCACCGAAAATGTTAACCCAGCATGATCACTAAAAGTTGTAAAAATATACTTAATATCCTTCATAAAATTCCTTAACCCTTCATTTACTAAAACCAGATCTATCCGTGTCTGTTTCAACTCCCCTAAAACCACCTGCCTTCTAGAAAATTCTCTCTTGTACGGATTCTCATCCCTCCATATATCAATCATTCCTTTTTCTATCATCATCTTCTTTAAAACCCCCCTAGATACATCACTTCTAAAAATAGCTCCTCTTGTCATATCCAGTCTATCCATTTTAACATTAAAATCCCCAACTACAATACAGTTTCCCTCACACCATTTTCCTATTTCTAAAAATAAATCTTTGCGCTCTATTTCAGTATTAGGCGCATAAATATTTATAATTCTAAAAACCCTACTCATATATTCAAAATCTACAATTAAAATCCTCCCATTATTATCATTATATATCTGTTTCACATTATCCACCACATCCTTCCTCAATAAAATAGCAACCCCACTTGAATTCCCCCTGCCATTGTTAACAAAAATAAAATCTCTCCATATTTTTTTTACTTCTAAAATACATACATTGTCCCAATGTGTTTCTTGCAGGCATAAAATATCCGAATTCTTCATTTTAACTATTCTTTGAAATTTTTCCATTGTTCTTAAACCATTCGCATTGATTGACATACAATTAACCATTCCAATAAATAATAATAAGAAAATATATTTTCTCATTTTCCTCTACCTTTTGTCATGTTTTCTTCCTTTTTCGTCCTTTTTCACCTCCAACGCCACTTTCCTCTTCCTGTAGCTTACCCTTGCTCTATCAATCTTTTCCATGTCTTCTGAATCTGAAATTGCCTCTAAATCCATCTCTTCCAACCAACTCGAATTCTTCTTTCCTGTGCCTGTTGTGCTGCTTGTATCCATTTGCGTCTCCTGTATAGTTGTCAGCATCCCACTCCCCTCCACTTCACCTCCTTCCGAAGCACCCACATAGCCCGAGGCCCCCCCCAAAAACTGTGAGTCCCCAGTGCCTCCACCCATCCCACTCCCGTCCTCCTCCTGAAAACTCCCTCTTCTTATCTCTGAATCCATACTGCCTCCTATTTCCTCCGTCTTCTGTTCCATCTTTTCCCCTCTTCTTTTCTCCGTCTCTCCTCCCTCCACCACGTCTTCTCCTCCATCGTCTTCTTCTACTCGGGGTGATACATCAGCCTCCACAAAAAGATCCTGGCTCCCCTCCTCATTCACAACCTCTCCACATTTGCACTCGTCAGCTCTCATGCGACATCCTTCGCAAAATGCCCTTTCCTTTCCACCTACACATTCTCTTGCATAATGCCCTTGCTTCCCGCACTTATAACATTTAAATTCAGGGCAGTCCTTCACAATATGCCCAGGCTGAATACAAAGCCTACAAACTCTGACCTGCTTATCATGCATGACTCTAAAGTACTCTCCACCTTCAAGCGTATCAAACTTTGTAGAGTACGGCAGTGATTTCACAGTATCAGTGAATTTGACTTTGCAGTATCTCGTGCCATCTGCTATATCCGTGCCTGGCCAAACTCTCCTCCTGATTTCAGAGACTGCTGATACACCCCAGCTACATAGCTTGCCCAATATAGCACTGTCTTCCATGTATACAGGCAGATTCATGAACGACACCACCACTTCCTTCACATTAATATCTCTCGCCAGTATCTTGGTGTCCTTTATTCGTATTCCATCCATTAGCCGTTCTTTTCCTTTTTCATTCCTCATCGTAACTTCATACTTCTTTTCTCCTTTCATTCGGCATCCCACCACCTCTCCACACACCTCCTTAATTGCTCTTAGTAGTTCCATTGTCGTCACTTTGTCTTCTCCTTCCAACTCAATTGCCACCGTGTATTCTTTTCCATATTTCATTCCTTCTTTATCTTCATTTTTCTTCCGTTGCGCATTTTCGTTGTCCTTTTCCATTCCGTTTGTCGTTGCCATGTTGTCCGTCATAATATATCAAAAAATGGGTCCAAAAAAGGCTCTCCCCCAAGCAGAAAACCTGCAAGGGGGAAGACTAACCAAACTTTAAACTATTCAACTGAAGAAAATAATAAATTATATTGCAAAAACCAATTAATTAACAAAAATAGCTCTCGAGCAAACACTCTCCAGCAAACACTCACTCACAGCTCAGACACTCGCACCTGTCGTCACTTCTCCAATCAGGAATGGGCGTATTCAGGCTGGTATGGCCGTAAGCGAAGGTACATCTCTTGGTACACCATATAAAGTCAAAGTGAGTCTGATAAACAGACATTGCATTCTCACCAATTAGATAAGCAGCTTGAACTTTGGCTCACTCAAAAAGTGGAAGAAATTACATATACTGTAGCCATCACTTTTTAGCACAGATAGTTGGATGAAATACAAACAAACCTTGCTAACATTTCAAAGCGAGGGCACATATTTCAGCCTTGTGGGAAAAAACGGACAAATACAATGACTTCTGACAAATACATCATCAGCAACAGTTTCCCATGCAGCTATCCTACTAGCCACAATAAATACACAAAAGCTCTGGATGTTGAAAACCTATTGCATTGTTCTGTGCTAAGGAGGAACGCATGTATGGACAATTTCATATTGGAAGCGCATGGGGCGCGTATGACACATCATGACCGGGGGGGGGGGTTAGAGTGGCTTCTCAACTATCTCTTGATTGAAGTACCAGCGTGGCATAAATACAATGCTGCATTTCGCAACATAATGTTTCGACAAAATGCCAACAATGTTTTGCTACAAACAAATGTTTCCACCTTTCGATTGGTCCACAAAGTCTCTTTCACAACTGACTTCAAAGATCTCCATAAGCACAGTCAGTTGACTCAAGTCATCCTTAAGCCTGCCGCCAAGCAACGGTTTATCATTAACAAAGACATCAGGGTAAAGCGCAAACGACCACTACCATAAATTATGCAATCGAGATTCCCACATTTGGAAAATTCACAAGGGGTCAGCACAGCCAGAGTGCAATGGCTGAGCCCCACACTGGGTGAACCACCTTCTTGATCACGGTATCTCTTCTGCTTAGTGGAGGGCAAGTCTCTCCAGTGCCAACATTTTCCGCTAACGGTAACCACTTTGTGTTCTGATAATATCATATCACATCGACCTGCGTTAAATGCCGTTTAGGAATGCACTTGCACACAGAGTGGTGAAAAAGTAGTTTATTTTGTTTACTAGATTATATCAGTGAACCACTAGATTCCCATCATGCAACACTGTCGAAAAAATCACCAATTACTTTTTAATATCTTAACCTATCTGATATCACAAATGTTTGCGATATGACGAAATACAATCACATTCAGACACACACACACACACACAGACAAATGCATGAAACCAATTGATTTATTATCGATAACATCTCACATTCTCTTGTGCTTTTGATTTACTCCATAAAAGAAGGGTTGTAATTCCAACATGGAAAACACAGGGCCATCAGACACCAGTCCAGTTCCACTCCTCACCAGCATTATTTCCTTTGATCATTTGAACAGGGCGAGGGAGCACAGAAGCACACACAAGCTGCATTCAGTAACAATATTCTTATTTGTCTTATAAATAAAAGGCAGTTGCTCCCTGACAACACAAGGAACTTTGATCGTATTAAAAGGGCAGGGGAGACTAGCCCATAGAAGCTGCATTTAGTCAATTCAGCATCAAATGCTTACTACAAGGCAGTGTTGCTGATGAAATAATGCCACACCCCCTAGTGGACAAAAGGCTTACAGCACCTGGTATTCCCAGGCGGTCTCCCATCCAAGTACTAACCAGGCCCGACCCTGCTTAGCTTCCGAGATCAGACGAGATCGGGCGTATTCAGGCTGGTATGGCCGTAAGCGAAGGAACATCTCTTGGTACACCATATAAAGTCAAAGTGAGTCTGATAAACAGACATTGCATTCTCACCAATTAGATAAGCAGCTTGAACTTTGGCTCACTCAAAAAGTGGAAGAAATTACATATACTGTAGCCATCACTTTTTAGCACAGATAGTTGGATGAAATACAAACAAACCTTGCTAACATTTCAAAGCGAGGGCACATATTTCAGCCTTGTGGGAAAAAACGGACAAATACAATGACTTCTGACAAATACATCATCAGCAACAGTTTCCCATGCAGCTATCCTACTAGCCACAATAAATACACAAAAGCTCTGGATGTTGAAAACCTATTGCATTGTTCTGTGCTAAGGAGGAACGCATGTATGGACAATTTCATATTGGAAGCGCATGGGGCGTATGACACATCATGACCGGGGGGGGTTAGAGCTGGCTTCTCAACTATCTCTTGATTGAAGTACCAGCGTGGCATAAATACAATGCTGCATTTCGCAACATAATGTTTCGACAAAATGCCAACAATGTTTTGCTACAAACAAATGTTTCCACCTTTCGATTGGTCCACAAAGTCTCTTTCACAACTGACTTCAAAGATCTCCATAAGCACAGTCAGTTGACTCAAGTCATCCTTAAGCCTGCCGCCAAGCAACGGTTTATCATTAACAAAGACATCAGGGTAAAGCGCAAACGACCACTACCATAAATTATGCAATCGAGATTCCCACATTTGGGAAATTCACAGGGGTCAGCACAGCCAGAGTGCAATGGCTGAGCCTCGCACCTGGGTGAACCGCCTTCTTGATCACGGTATCTCCTTGCCAGGTAAGTATGACTTATAGTATCGGTGGAGGGCAAGTCTCTCCAGTGCCAACATTTTCGCTAACGGTAACCACTTTGTGTTCTGATAATATCACTATCACATCGACCTGCGTTAAATGCCGTTTAGGAATGCACTTGCAGACAGAGTGGTGAAAAAGTAGTTCATTTTGTTTACTAGATTATATCAGTGAACCACTAGATTCCCATCATGCAACACTGTAGAAAAAATCACCAATGACTTTTTAATATCTTAACCTAGTCTGATATCACAAATGTATGCGATATGACGAAATACAATCACATTCAGACACACACACACACACACACAGACAAATGCATGAAACCAATTGATTTATTATCGATAACATCTCACATTCTCTTGTGCTTTTGATTTACTCCAGTAAAAGAAGGGTTGTAATTCCACCATGGAAAACACAGGGCCATCAGACACCAGTCCAGTTCCACTCCTCACCAGCATTATTTCCTTTGATCATTTGAACAGGGCGAGGGAGCACAAAGCACACACAAGCTGCATTCAGTAACAATATTCTTATTTGTCTTATAAATAAAAGGCAGTTGCTCCCTGACAACACAAGGAACTTTGATCGTATTAAAAGGGCAGGGGAGACTAGCCCATAGAAGCTGCATTTAGTCAATTCAGCATCAAATGCTTACTACAAGGCAGTGTTGCTGATGAAATAATGCCAGCACACCCTAGTGGACAAAAGGCTTACAGCACCTGGTATTCCCAGGCAGGTCTCCCATCCAAGTACTAACCAGGCCCGACCCTGCTTAGCTTCCGAGATCAGACGAGATCGGGCGTATTCAGGCTGGTATGGCCGTAAGCGAAGGACAATCTCTTGGTACACCATATAAAGTCAAAGTGAGTCTGATAAACAGACATTGCATTCTCACCAATTAGATAAGCAGCTTGAACTTTGGCTCACTCAAAAGTGGAAGAAATTACATATACTGTAGCCATCACTTTTTAGCACAGATAGTTGGATGAAATACAAACAAACCTTGCTAACATTTCAAAGCGAGGGCACATATTTCAGCCTTGTGGGAAAAAACGGACAAATACAATGACTTCTGACAAATACATCATCAGCAACAGTTTCCCATGCAGCTATCCTACTAGCCACAATAAATACACAAAAGCTCTGGATGTTGAAAACCTATTGCATTGTTCTGTGCTAAGGAGGAACGCATGTATGGACAATTTCATATTGGAAGCGCATGGGCGTATGACACATCATGACCGGGGGGGGGTTAGAGCTGGCTTCTCAACTATCTCTTGATTGAAGTACCAGCGTGGCATAAATACAATGCTGCATTTCGCAACATAATGTTTCGACAAAATGCCAACAATGTTTTGCTACAAACAAATGTTTCCACCTTTCGATTGGTCCACAAAGTCTCTTTCACAACTGACTTCAAAGATCTCCATAAGCACAGTCAGTTGACTCAAGTCATCCTTAAGCCTGCCGCCAAGCAACGGTTTATCATTAACAAAGACATCAGGGTAAAGCGCAAACGAGCCACTACCATAAATTATGCAATCGAGATTCCCACATTTGGAAAATTCACAAGGGGTCAGCACAGCCAGAGTGCAATGGCTGAGCCCCACACTGGGTGAACCAGCCTTCTTGATCACGGTATCTCTTCTGCTTAGTGGAGGGCAAGTCTCTCCAGTGCCAACATTTTCCGCTAACGGTAACCACTTTGTGTTCTGATAATATCATATCACATCGACCTGCGTTAAATGCCGTTTAGGAATGCACTTGCACACAGAGTGGTGAAAAAGTAGTTTATTTTGTTTACTAGATTATATCAGTGAACCACTAGATTCCCATCATGCAACACTGTCGAAAAAATCACCAATTACTTTTTAATATCTTAACCTATCTGATATCACAAATGTTTGCGATATGACGAAATACAATCACATTCAGACACACACACACACACACACAGACAAATGCATGAAACCAATTGATTTATTATCGATAACATCTCACATTCTCTTGTGCTTTTGATTTACTCCAGTAAAAGAAGGGTTGTAATTCCACCATGGAAAACACAGGGCCATCAGACACCAGTCCAGTTCCACTCCTCACCAGCATTATTTCCTTTGATCATTTGAACAGGGCGAGGGAGCACAAAGCACACACAAGCTGCATTCAGTAACAATATTCTTATTTGTCTTATGCAATAAAAGGCAGTTGCTCCCTGACAACACAAGGAACTTTGATCGTATTAAAAGGGCAGGGGAGACTAGCCCATAGAAGCTGCATTTAGTCAATTCAGCATCAAATGCTTACTACAAGGCAGTGTTGCTGATGAAATAATGCCAGAGCACACCCTAGTGGACAAAATGCTTACAGCACCTGGTATTCCCAGGCAGGTCTCCCATCCAAGTACTAACCAGGCCCGACCCTGCTTAGCTTCCGAGATCAGACGAGATCGGGCGTATTCAGGCTGGTATGGCCGTAAGCGAAGGAAAATCTCTTGGTACACCATATAAAGTCAAAGTGAGTCTGATAAACAGACATTGCATTCTCACCAATTAGATAAGCAGCTTGAACTTTGGCTCACTCAAAAGTGGAAGAAATTACATATACTGTAGCCATCACTTTTTAGCACAGATAGTTGGATGAAATACAAACAAACCTTGCTAACATTTCAAAGCGAGGGCACATATTTCAGCCTTGTGGGAAAAAACGGACAAATACAATGACTTCTGACAAATACATCATCAGCAACAGTTTCCCATGCAGCTATCCTACTAGCCACAATAAATACACAAAAGCTCTGGATGTTGAAAACCTATTGCATTGTTCTGTGCTAAGGAGGAACGCATGTATGGACAATTTCATATTGGAAGCGCATGGGCGTATGACACATCATGACCGGGGGGGGTTAGAGCTGGCTTCTCAACTATCTCTTGATTGAAGTACCAGCGTGGCATAAATACCATGCTGCATTTCGCAACATGATGTTTCCACAAAATGTCAACAATGTTTGGCTACAAACAAATGTTTCCACCTTTTGATTAGTCCACCTTTCGATTGGTCCACAAAAGTCTCTTTGCACAACTGACTTCAAAGATCTCCATAAGCACAGGTCAGATTGACTAAAGTCATCCTCAATCAAGGTTTATCATCAAACAAGACATCAGGGGAGAGCGCGAACGCAGTCCCCCACTACCATAAATTATGCAATCGAGATTTCCACATTTGGGAAATTCACAGGGGTCAGCACAGCCAGAGTGCAATGGCTGAGCCTCGCCCTGGGTGAACCGCCTTCTTGATCACGGTAGCTCCCTTGCCAGGTAAGTATGACTTATACTCATCGGTGGAGGGCAAGTCTCTCCAGTGCCAACATTTTCGTCTAACGGTAACCACTTTGTGTTCTGATAATATCACATCACTTCGACCTGCGTGAAATGCCGTTTAGGAATGCACTTGCAGACAGAGTGGTGAAAAAGTTAGTTTATTTTGTTTACTAGATTATATCAGTGAACCACTAGATTCCCATCATGCAACACTGTAGAAAAAATCACCAATTACTTTTTAATATCTTAACCTATCTGATATCACAAATGTATGCGATATGACGAAATACAATCACATTCAGACACACACACACACACACACAGACAAATGCATGAAACCAATTGATTTATTATCGATAACATCTCACATTCTCTTGTGCTTTTGATTTACTCCAGTAAAAGAAGGGTTGTAATTCCACCATGGAAAACACAGGGCCATCAGACACCAGTCCAGTTCCACTCCTCACCAGCATTATTTCCTTTGATCATTTGAACAGGGCGAGGGAGCACAAAGCACACACAAGCTGCATTCAGTAACAATATTCTTATTTGTCTTATGAATAAAAGGCAGTTGCTCCCTGACAACACAAGGAACTTTGATCGTATTAAAAGGGCAGGGGAGACTAGCCCATAGAAGCTGCATTTAGTCAATTCAGCATCAAATGCTTACTACAAGGCAGTGTTGCTGATGAAATAATGCCAGCACACCCTAGTGGACAAAAGGCTTACAGCACCTGGTATTCCCAGGCAGGTCTCCCATCCAAGTACTAACCAGGCCCGACCCTGCTTAGCTTCCGAGATCAGACGAGATCGGGCGTATTCAGGCTGGTATGGCCGTAAGCGAAGGACATACTCTTGGTACACCATATAAAGTCAAAGTGAGTCTGATAAACAGACATTGCATTCTCACCAATTAGATAAGCAGCTTGAACTTTGGCTCACTCAAAAAGTGGAAGAAATTACATATACTGTAGCCATCACTTTTTAGCACAGATAGTTGGATGAAATACAAACAAACCTTGCTAACATTTCAAAGCGAGGGCACATATTTCAGCCTTGTGGGAAAAAACGGACAAATACAATGACTTCTGACAAATACATCATTCAGCAACAGTTTCCCATGCAGCTATCCTACTAGCCACAATAAATACACAAAAGCTCTGGATGTTGAAAACCTATTGCATTGTTCTGTGTCAAGGAGGAGCGCATGTATGGACAATTTCATATTGTAAGCGCATGGGCGTATGACACATCATGACCATGGGGGTTAGAGCGGCTTCTCAACTATCTCTTGATTGAAGTACCAGCGTGGCATAAATACCATGCTGCATTTCGCAACATGATGTTTCCACAAAATGTCAACAATGTTTGGCTACAAACAAATGTTTCTACCTTTCAATTGGTCCACAAAGTGTCTTTCACAACTGACTTCAAAGATCTCCATAAGCACGGGCAATTGGCTCAAGTCATCCTCAAGCTTGCCGCCAAGCAACGGTTTGTCATTAAACAAGACATCAGGGGAGAGCGCGGACGCAGTCCCCCACTACCATAAATTATGCAATCGAGATTTCCACATTTGGGAAATTCACAGGGGTCAGCATAGCTGGCGTGCAATGGCTAAGCCTCGCCCTGGGTGAACCTGCCTTCTTGATCACGGTATCTCCCTTGCCAGGTAAGTATGAGTTATAGTCATCGGTGGAGGGCAAGTCTCTCCAGTGCCAACATTTTCCGCTAACGGTAACCACTTTGTGTTCTGATAATATCATATCACATCGACCTGCGTTAAATGCCGTTTAGGAATGCACTTGCAGACAGAGTGGTGAAAAAGTAGTTCATTTTGTTTACTAGATTATATCAGTGAACCACTAGATTCCCATCATGCAACACTGTAGAAAAAATCACCAATTACTTTTTAATATCTTAACCTATCTGATATCACAAATGTATGCGATATGACGAAATACAATCACATTCAGACACACACACACACACACACAGACAAATGCATGAAACCAATTGATTTATTATCGATAACATCTCACATTCTCTTGTGCTTTTGATTTACTCCATAAAAGAAGGGTTGTAATTCCACCATGGAAAACACAGGGCCATCAGACACCAGTCCAGTTCCACTCCTCACCAGCATTATTTCCTTTGATCATTTGAACAGGGCGAGGGAGCACAAAGCACACACAAGCTGCATTCAGTAACAATATTCTTATTTGTCTTATGCATAAAAGGCAGTTGCTCCCTGACAACACAAGGAACTTTGATCGTATTAAAAGGGCAGGGGAGACTAGCCCATAGAAGCTGCATTTAGTCAATTCAGCATCAAATGCTTACTACAAGGCAGTGTTGCTGATGAAATAATGCCAGAGCACACCCTAGTGGACAAAAGGCTTACAGCACCTGGTATTCCCAGGCAGGTCTCCCATCCAAGTACTAACCAGGCCCGACCCTGCTTAGCTTCCGAGATCAGACGAGATCGGGCGTATTCAGGCTGGTATGGCCGTAAGCGAAGGACCATCTCTTGGTACACCATATAAAGTCAAAGTGAGTCTGATAAACAGACATTGCATTCTCACCAATTAGATAAGCAGCTTGAACTTTGGCTCACTCAAAAGTGGAAGAAATTACATATACTGTAGCCATCACTTTTTAGCACAGATAGTTGGATGAAATACAAACAAACCTTGCTAACATTTCAAAGCGAGGGCACATATTTCAGCCTTGTGGGAAAAAACGGACAAATACAATGACTTCTGACAAATACATCATCAGCAACAGTTTCCCATGCAGCTATCCTACTAGCCACAATAAATACACAAAAGCTCTGGATGTTGAAAACCTATTGCATTGTTCTGTGCTAAGGAGGAACGCATGTATGGACAATTTCATATTGGAAGCGCATGGGGCGTATGACACATCATGACCGGGGGGGGTTAGAGTGGCTTCTCAACTATCTCTTGATTGAAGTACCAGCGTGGCATAAATACAATGCTGCATTTCGCAACATAATGTTTCGACAAAATGCCAACAATGTTTTGCTACAAACAAATGTTTCCACCTTTCGATTGGTCCACAAAGTCTCTTTCACAACTGACTTCAAAGATCTCCATAAGCACAGTCAGTTGACTCAAGTCATCCTTAAGCCTGCCGCCAAGCAACGGTTTATCATTAACAAAGACATCGGGGTAAAGCACTATCGAGATTCCCACATTTAGAGATTCCCACATTTAGAAAATTCGCAAGGGGTCAGCACAGCCAGAGTGCAATGGCTGAGCCCGACACCGGGTGAACCACCTTCTTGATCACGGTATCTTTTCTGCTTAGTGGAGGAAAAGTCTCTCCAGTGCCAACATTTTCCGCTAACGGTAACCACTTTGTGTTCTGATAATATCATATCACATCGACCTGCGTTAAATGCCGTTTAGGAATGCACTTGCACACAGAGTAGTGAAAAAGTAGTTTATTTTGTTTACTAGATTATATCAGTGAACCACTAGATTCCCATCATGCAACACTGTCGAAAAAATCACCAATTACTTTTTAATATCTTAACCTATCTGATATCACAAATGTTTGCGATATGACGAAATACAATCACATTCAGACACACACACACACACACAGACAAATGCATGAAACCAATTGATTTATTATCGATAACATCTCAGATTCTCTTGTGCTTTTGATTTACTCCATAAAAGAAGGGTTGTAATTCCAACATGGAAAACACAGGGCCATCAGACACCAGTCCAGTTCCACTCCTCACCAGCATTATTTCCTTTGATCATTTGAACAGGGCGAGGGAGCACAGAAGCACACACAAGCTGCATTCAGTAACAATATTCTTATTTGTCTTATGCATAAAAGGCAGTTGCTCCCTGACAACACAAGGAACTTTGATCGTATTAAAAGGGCAGGGGAGACTAGCCCATAGAAGCTGCATTTAGTCAATTCAGCATCAAATGCTTACTACAAGGCAGTGTTGCTGATGAAATAATGCCACACCCCCTAGTGGACAAAAGGCTTACAGCACCTGGTATTCCCAGGCGGTCTCCCATCCAAGTACTAACCAGGCCCGACCCTGCTTAGCTTCCGAGATCAGACGAGATCGGGCGTATTCAGGCTGGTATGGCCGTAAGCGAAGGTACATCTCTTGGTACACCATATAAAGTCAAAGTGAGTCTGATAAACAGACATTGCATTCTCACCAATTAGATAAGCAGCTTGAACTTTGGCTCACTCAAAAAGTGGAAGAAATTACATATACTGTAGCCATCACTTTTTAGCACAGATAGTTGGATGAAATACAAACAAACCTTGCTAACATTTCAAAGCGAGGGCACATATTTCAGCCTTGTGGGAAAAAACGGACAAATACAATGACTTCTGACAAATACATCATCAGCAACAGTTTCCCATGCAGCTATCCTACTAGCCACAATAAATACACAAAAGCTCTGGATGTTGAAAACCTATTGCATTGTTCTGTGCTAAGGAGGAACGCATGTATGGACAATTTCATATTGGAAGCGCATGGGGCGTATGACACATCATGACCGGGGGGGGGTTAGAGTGGCTTCTCAACTATCTCTTGATTGAAGTACCAGCGTGGCATAAATACAATGCTGCATTTCGCAACATAATGTTTCGACAAAATGCCAACAATGTTTTGCTACAAACAAATGTTTCCACCTTTCGATTGGTCCACAAAGTCTCCTTCACAACTGACTTCAAAGATCTCCATAAGCACAGTCAGTTGACTCAAGTCATCCTTAAGCCTGCCGCCAAGCAACAGGTTTATCATTAACAAAGACATCAGGGTAAAGCTCAAACGAGCACTACCATAAATTTTGCAATCGAGATTCCCACATTTGGAAAATTCGCAAGGGGTCAGCACAGCCAGAGTGCAATGGCTGAGCCCCACACCTGGGTGAACCACCTTCTTGATCACGGTATCTCTTCTGCTTAGTGGAGGAAAAGTCTCTCCAGTGCCAACATTTTCCGCTAACGGTAACCACTTTGTGTTCTGATAATATCATATCACATCGACCTGCGTTAAATGCCGTTTAGGAATGCACTTGCACACAGAGTAGTGAAAAAGTAGTTTATTTTGTTTACTAGATTATATCAGTGAACCACTAGATTCCCATCATGCAACACTGTCGAAAAAATCACCAATTACTTTTTAATATCTTAACCCTATCTGATATCACAAATGTTTGCGATATGACGAAATACAATCACATTCAGACACACACACACACACACAGACAAATGCATGAAACCAATTGATTTATTATCGATAACATCTCAGATTCTCTTGTGCTTTTGATTTACTCCATAAAAGAAGGGTTGTAATTCCAACATGGAAAACACAGGGCCATCAGACACCAGTCCAGTTCCACTCCTCACCAGCATTATTTCCTTTGATCATTTGAACAGGGCGAGGGAGCACAGAGCACACACAAGCTGCATTCAGTAACAATATTCTTATTTGTCTTATGCATAAAAGGCAGTTGCTCCCTGACAACACAAGGAACTTTGATCGTATTAAAAGGGCAGGGGAGACTAGCCCATAGAAGCTGCATTTAGTCAATTCAGCATCAAATGCTTACTACAAGGCAGTGTTGCTGATGAAATAATGCCACACCCCCTAGTGGACAAAAGGCTTACAGCACCTGGTATTCCCAGGCGGTCTCCCATCCAAGTACTAACCAGGCCCGACCCTGCTTAGCTTCCGAGATCAGACGAGATCGGGCATATTCAGGCTGGTATGGCCGTAAGCGAAGGTACATCTCTTGGTACACCATATAAAGTCAAAGTGAGTCTGATAAACAGACATTGCATTCTCACCAATTAGATAAGCAGCTTGAACTTTGGCTCACTCAAAAAGTGGAAGAAATTACATATACTGTAGCCATCACTTTTTAGCACAGATAGTTGGATGAAATACAAACAAACCTTGCTAACATTTCTAAAGCGAGGGCACATATTTCAGCCTTGTGGGAAAAAACGGACAAATACAATGACTTCTGACAAATACATCATCAGCAACAGTTTCCCATGCAGCTATCCTACTAGCCACAATAAATACACAAAAGCTCTGGATGTTGAAAACCTATTGCATTGTTCTGTGCTAAGGAGGAACGCATGTATGGACAATTTCATATTGGAAGCGCATGGGCGCGTATGACACATCATGACCGGGGGGGGGTTAGAGTGGCTTCTCAACTATCTCTTGATTGAAGTACCAGCGTGGCATAAATACAATGCTGCATTTCGCAACATAATGTTTCGACAAAATGCCAACAATGTTTTGCTACAAACAAATGTTTCCACCTTTCGATTGGTCCACAAAGTCTCCTTTCACAACTGACTTCAAAGATCTCCATAAGCACAGTCAGTTGACTCAAGTCATCCTTAAGCCTGCCGCCAAGCAACAGGTTTATCATTAACAAAGACATCAGGGTAAAGCGCAAACGAGCCACTACCATAAATTATGCAATCGAGATTCCCACATTTGGAAAATTCACAAGGGGTCAGCACAGCCAGAGTGCAATGGCTGAGCCCCACACTGGGTGAACCACCTTCTTGATCACGGTATCTCTTCTGCTTAGTGGAGGGCAAGTGTCTCCAGTGCCAACATTTTCCGCTAACGGTAACCACTTTGTGTTCTGATAATATCATATCACATCGACCTGCGTTAAATGCCGTTTAGGAATGCACTTGCACACAGAGTGGTGAAAAAGTAGTTTATTTTGTTTACTAGATTATATCAGTGAACCACTAGATTCCCATCATGCAACACTGTCGAAAAAATCACCAATTACTTTTTAATATCTTAACCTATCTGATATCACAAATGTTTGCGATATGACGAAATACAATCACATTCAGACACACACACACACACACACAGACAAATGCATGAAACCAATTGATTTATTATCGATAACATCTCAGATTCTCTTGTGCTTTTGATTTACTCCATAAAAGAAGGGTTGTAATTCCAACATGGAAAACACAGGGCCATCAGACACCAGTCCAGTTCCACTCCTCACCAGCATTATTTCCTTTGATCATTTGAACAGGGCGAGGGAGCACAGAGCACACACAAGCTGCATTCAGTAACAATATTCTTATTTGTCTTATGCATAAAAGGCAGTTGCTCCCTGACAACACAAGGAACTTTGATCGTATTAAAAGGGCAGGGGAGACTAGCCCATAGAAGCTGCATTTAGTCAATTCAGCATCAAATGCTTACTACAAGGCAGTGTTGCTGATGAAATAATGCCAGCACCCCCTAGTGGACAAAAGGCTTACAGCACCTGGTATTCCCAGGCGGTCTCCCATCCAAGTACTAACCAGGCCCGACCCTGCTTAGCTTCCGAGATCAGACGAGATCGGGCGTATTTTTTTTTTTTTTTATCTTTTATTATGAAAAAACACATAATATTTACAACATTCAATCAATAATAAAAAAGGATGAACAATTCATCCTTTTACAAAATCAAAAAATCAAAAATAAATAAAATAAAACCTATTAAAAAACACAATCATCCACTAAATCCACTTAATAATGAAATACAAGTTTCCCATTTGACAGAATTTCAATAAAAGTACTCCCCCACACAAACAATTTTTCAAAATTTCCTCCACCGTATCTATATATTATCTCTATATCTCTCTCTAATATGCTCCTAAAAAAACCTTCCACACTCACAATTTTCCCTTCATAATGACCTAAATTTCTTCTTAATCTTATCGCATATCTAGCATGACTTAGTATAAAATTCACCAAATTAAAATTTAAAACTTTACTTTTCCCATTTACACCAAAAAGAAACAACCTCCTCCACTCCACCCCAGTAAAAATCTCTTCTCCCCAATGTTTTACTAAAAGCCCTTTTAAAAACTCGTGAAAGTCTTTCAACCTACTACATTCAATAAAAAAGTGCATCAAATTTTCCACCCCCGTACCACAAATATCGCATTCTCTTTTAATATCCCTATTTATTTGATGCAAAACCACATTTGTAAAAATCCTATTATGTTTCAATTTAAAATCATTGTCTTCACATTCTATAAAATTATATTTTACATTTACATTCTTCCATATTGATTTTACATCCATGTTTGGAAACACCCTAGACCACACTTTCTCCGCAGCAGGACTTTTTATCTCTTTTAAAATACATTTTCTATAAACCATTTTAACTTTTAGCCCTGATAAATCATGTTTCTCCCCATTACTTTCATAATATAAAACTGGTAAAGCCCTAGATCTTTTGACCACCTCTTTGTTTATTAAAATCACCCACTCCCCGGGAATACATCCTAATATTTTCTTGTACATATTCTCCACAGTAGTTTTACTTATTTCTTCATCTACTTCAACCACATTGTCATATATAGCCTGAAATGGAAGAAACCCAGGAATTACCTCATATGCTATGTCACCTATCTGCCTCATCCCAGCCCTCATAAAATATTTACAAAACAACATCATATTATTGCACTTTATCTTTGGATTTAAAAATATCGGCTGATTTAAAATATTTTCTAAACTGGTACATTCATAATAAATATTTGGTAAAAACCGCCCCCAAGCCTCAAACACTTCTCTGTAAAACAAAGGTATATTACCTAACATTTCCTTCTTCATACTCATCAATAAACCATTGTCCCCCATCCTCCCAACCTCCTGCAAATACTCTTTAAAAAACCTTTTCCACCCATAATCCAATTCACCAAATAAATATTTCCGTACCATTTTTACTCTAATTGCTGTTTTCCTTACACTTAAATCTACCAACTTCAAACCCCCCTCCTCATAACCTGCAATCAAAGTTTTAAAAGCTATTCTCACCCCCTTCCCTTCCCATAAAAAATCAACTACAATTTTATTCATTTCAGATAAAACCCATTCTGGCATATCCAAAACATTCATTACATAAATAAATATTGACATCAACAATGAATTTATGACAATTACTTTCCCTTTTAATTTCAAAGACCTCCCCCTCCACATATTTACCACCTTTCTAACTTTATTTATTACACCACTCCATGTCAAATCCCTAGCTTCCATTTCTTTCACCCCTAAAAACACTCCTAATACCTTAAAATAATCTTTAACCACTTTAAAAGGAAAATTCCCCTCATTAATCTTCCCAATATACATTACTACTGACTTCTCCATGTTAACCTTTGCACCCGATGCTTGTCCATATACTTTAAAACACTCCATCACCCTTTTTACACTACCCTCATCTCTAACTGTTATAGTGGTATCATCTGCGTATTGATGTATCAAACTAAAACCTCCTTGCGGAGTCTCTACACAATTTATAAGATTATCTCTTTTAAGAAATGCTGCTAAAGGTTCTACCGATAAAACGAATAATAAAGCTGATAAAGGACACCCCTGTCTCACAGATCTCTCAAGAATAAAAGAATCGGTTAAAACCCCATTACATTTCACCCTACTTTTTGCCTTCTTATATAATAATTTTATCCATCCTATTATTCTATTACCAAAACCATATTTATCCATTACCCTAAACATAAAATCATGTTCCACCCTATCAAAAGCTTTATTTAAATCTATGCTTAAAACAATTCCCCCCATCTTATCATGATTCATTTTATTTATCACATCTCTAATTGTATTAATTGTATCCGCAATATCTCTACCAGGCACACTATAATTCTGTGTAGGTGCTATAATATCATTTAAAACTTGCTTCATTCTATTTGCCAGTATCTTTGCTAAAATCTTATAATCCGAATTTAATAAACTAATTGGCCTATAATTCTCCAATTTTAATTTACTCCCCTTATTTTTATATAAAATCGTTATCAGTCCTGTCACCATAGATTCAGAAATACTATCATTATCCTCCATATATTGATAAACTTCCAATAAAATAGGTGCTAAAAAACTGGCATATATTTTATAAAACTCTGCAATTATTCCATCTACTCCAGGACTCTTATTTACTTGTAAACCCTTAATCGCATCTTTAACTTCAGTCAATGTTATCTTCCCATCACACATTTGTTTATCCTCTACATTAATTTGCACATCCACACTATCCAATATCTCCTTTACACACCCCTCATCCACCTCCCCTTTCTTAAATAAATCCTTATAAAAATTCTGCACTGTTTCTAAAACCTCTACATAATCATTGACAACTTCACCCTTTATATTTTCGATCTCTCTAATATATGTTCTCCTCTGTTTATTCTTCTCTAATCCAAGAAAAAATGAAGTACATTTCTCCCCCTCCAAAACATACTTTGCCTTACTTCTTATAATTGCACCCTTACACTTATCTATTTCATATTTAGTCAATTGTGCTTTTAATTCCAAAAACTTTCCTATATTATAATTAGGTTCACTGTCACACTTCCTCATTTCTTTATCCAATTTAGCCCTCAACTCATTTTCTTCTCTTTTCATCCTACCTCTCTTTTTCCTTGCATATCCTATACTAAAAACTTTTATTTTTTCCTTAACCTTATCCCACCATGAACACTTATCATTCTCTTTCTGCTTATCCTCCATTTCACATGCTATCAAAGATTTAAGTTGTTTCCCATATTCCTCATCTCCCAAATACCCTGCATTCATACACCATATTCCACCCCCTGTTCTTTCCTTATCTAATCCCACTGAAAATGTTAAACCTGCATGATCACTAAAAGTTGTAAAAACATACTTAATATCTTTCATAAAATTCCTTAAACCTTCTTTTACTAAAACCAGATCTATCCTCGTTTGTTTCAAATCCCCTAAAACCACCTGCCTTCTAGAAAATTCTCTTTTTTCTGGATTTTCCTCTCTCCATATATCAATTATTCCTTTTTCTAACATCATCTTCTTTAAAACCCCCCTAGATACATCACTTCTAAAAATAGCTCCTCTTGTCATATCCAGTCTATCCATTTTAACATTAAAATCCCCAACTACAATACAGTTTCCCTCACACCATTTCCCTATTTCTAAAAATAAATCTTTGCGCTCTATTTCAGTATTAGGCGCATAAATATTTATAATTCTAAAAACCATACTCATATATTCAAAATCTACAATTAAAATCCTCCCATTATTATCATTATATATCTGTTTCACATTATCCACCACATCCCTCCTCAATAAAATAGCAACCCCACTTGAATTCCCTCTGCCGTTGTTTACATAAATAAAATCCCTCCATATTTTTTTAACTTCTAAAACACATACATTATCCCAGTGCGTCTCTTGAATACATAAAATATCTGACTTCTTCATTTTTATTATTCTATTAAATTTTCCCATTGTCCTCAATCCATTTGCATTTATTGACATTATATTTACCATTCTAATAAATAATAAAATGATAAAATATAATTTCATTTTCCTCTACCTGTTATCCAGTTTCTTTCCTCTTCCACCCTTTCTCTCCCCCTCTTCCCGCCGCTTTCCTCTTCCTGTATCCTTCCCTCGTTCTTTCAATCTTTTCTCCATCCTCCGTATCCGATATCTCTTCCAAGTCCATGTTTTCCAGCCAACTCACCCTCTTGACATCCACATCCGTTGTGCTCCCCGTATTCATCTCCGTTTCTTGTATAGTCGTTGTGCTCCCCGTGCTCATCACCGTCTCTGGTATTGTCATCAACTCCATAACCCCCTCCATTTCTTCACCCCCCGAGCTACTTGTTAGTGCTGTGCCTTCCCCCAAAACCTGTGAGTCCCCCGTGCTTCCCCCCATTCCACTCCCCCCCTCCTCCTGAAAACTCCCTCTTCTTACTTCTGAGTCCATACTGCTCCCAATTTCATTTATCTTCTGGTCCTTCTTCCTTCTTCCTTCCTTCCGTCTCTCCACCCTCCACCACGTCCTCTCCTCCATCTTCTTCTCCTTCTTTCGACAATACAACTGCTTCCTCGAATAGTGTTTGACTCCCCTCTCCAGCCCTAACCTCTCCACAGTTGCACTCCGCCACTCTCTTTCTGCATCCACCACAAAAATTCCTTTCCTTCTCTCCATCACATTCCCTCGCATAGTGTCCTTGATTGCCACACTTAAAACACTTAAATTCCGGGCAGTCTTTAACTATGTGCCCGGGTTGAATACACATACGACACACTCTGACCTGTTTGTCATGGATGACTCTGAAATATTCTGCTCCCTCCAACGTCTCAATTCTTGTAGAATAAGGTAATGATGTCACTTTTTCTGTGAACTTGACCTTGCAGAAACGTGTCCCGTCAACCACCTCTGTTCCTGGCCAAACTCTCCTCCTTATCTCCGAGACAGCCGCCACTCCCCAGCTACTCAGCTTGCCCAGTATCACACCGTCTTCTACATATACTGGGAGATTCATGAACGACACCACCACTTCCTTCACATTAATATCTCTCGCCAGAATCTTTGTATCCTTTATTCTTAATCCATCCATTAGACGTTCTTTTCCTTTTTCATTTCTCATCGTAATTTCGTACTTCTTCTCCCCTTTCATTCGGCATCCCACCACCTCTCCACACACCTCCTTAATTGCTCTTAGTAGTTCCATTGTCGTCACCTTGTCTTCTCCTTCCAACTCAATTGCCACCGTGTATTCCTTGCCATATTTCATTTCTTCTTTATCTTCATTTTTCTTCCGTTGCGCCTTTTCGTTGTCTTTGTCCATTCCGTTTGTCTTTTCCATGTTGTCCGTCATAGTAAAAAAATGAATCCAAAAAACTCTCCCCCAAGCAGAAAAACTGCAAGGGGGAAGACTAACCAAACTTAAAACTATTCAACTGAAGAAAATAATAAATTATATTGCAAAAACCAATTAATTAACAAAAATAGCTCTCGAGCAAACACTCTCCAGCAAACACTCACTCACAGCTCAGACACTCGCACCTGTCGTCACTTCTCCAATCAGGAAATGCGCATTCAGGCTGGTATGGCCGTAAGCGAAGGACTAATCTCTTGGTACACCATATAAAGTCAAAGTGAGTCTGATAAACAGACATTGCATTCTCACCAATTAGATAAGCAGCTTGAACTTTGGGCTCACTCAAAAGTGGAAGAAATTACATATACTGTAGCCATCACTTTTTAGCACAGATAGTTGGATGAAATACAAACAAACCTTGCTAACATTTCAAAGCGAGGGCACATATTTCAGCCTTGTGGGAAAAAACGGACAAATACAATGACTTCTGACAAATAACAGTTTCAGCAACAGTTTCCCATGCAGCTATCCTACTAGCCACAATAAATACACAAAAGCTCTGGATGTTGAAAACCTATTGCATTGTTCTGTGCTAAGGAGGAACGCATGTATGGACAATTTCATATTGGAAGCGCATGGGCGCGTATGACACATCATGACCGGGGGGGGTTAGAGTGGCTTCTCAACTATCTCTTGATTGAAGTACCAGCGTGGCATAAATACAATGCTGCATTTCGCAACATAATGTTTCGACAAAATGCCAACAATGTTTTGCTACAAACAAATGTTTCCACCTTTCGATTGGTCCACAAAGTCTCTTTCACAACTGACTTCAAAGATCTCCATAAGCACAGTCAGTTGACTCAAGTCATCCTTAAGCCTGCCGCCAAGCAACAGTTTATCATTAACAAAGACATCAGGGTAAAGCTCAAACGAGCACTACCATAAATTATGCAATCGAGATTCCCACATTTGGAAAATTCACAAGGGGTCAGCACAGCCAGAGTGCAATGGCTAAGCCTCACCCTGGGTGAACCGCCTTTCTTGATCACGGTATCTCCCTTGCCAGGTAAGTATGAGTTATAGTCATCGGTGGAGGGCAAGTGTCTCCAGTGCCAACATTTTCGGCTACTGGTAACCACTTTGTGTTCCGATAATATCACATCACATCGACCTGCGTTAAATGCCGTTTAGGAATGCACTTGCAGACAGAGTGGTGAAAAAGTAGTTCATTTTGTTTACTAGATTATATCAGTGAACCACTAGATTCCCATCATGCAACACTGTAGAAAAATCACCAATGACTTTTTAATATCTTAACCTGTCTGATATCACAAATGTATGCGATATGACGAAATAAAATCACATTCAGACACACACACACACACACACACAGACAAATGCATGAAAGCAATTGATTTATTATCGATAACATCTCACATTCTCTTGTACTTTTGATTTACGCCGTAAAAGAAGGGTTGTAATTCCACCATGGAAAACACAGGGCCATCAGACACCAGTCCAGTTCCACTCCTCACCAGCATTATTTCCTTTGATCATTTGAACAGGGCGAGGGAGCACAAAGCACACACAAGCTGCATTCAGTAACAATATTCTTATTTGTCTTATGCATAAAAGGCAGTTGCTCCCTGACAACACAAGGAACTTTGATCGTATTAAAAGGGCAGGGGAGACTAGCCCATAGAAGCTGCATTTAGTCAATTCAGCATCAAATGCTTACTACAAGGCAGTGTTGCTGATGAAATAATGCCAGCACACCCTAGTGGACAAAATGCTTACAGCACCTGGTATTCCCAGGCAGGTCTCCCATCCAAGTACTAACCAGGCCCGACCCTGCTTAGCTTCCGAGATCAGACGAGATCGGGCGTATTCAGGCTGGTATGGCCGTAAGCGAAGGACATACTCTTGGTACACCATATAAAGTCAAAGTGAGTCTGATAAACAGACATTGCATTCTCACCAATTAGATAAGCAGCTTGAACTTTGGCTCACTCAAAAGTGGAAGAAATTACATATACTGTAGCCATCACTTTTTAGCACAGATAGTTGGATGAAATACAAACCAACCTTGCTAACATTTCAAAGCGAGGGCACATATTTCAGCCTTGTGGGAAAAAACGGACAAATACAATGACTTCTGACAAATACATCATCAGCAACAGTTTCCCATGCAGCTATCCTACTAGCCACAATAAATACACAAAAGCTCTGGATGTTGAAAACCTATTGCATTGTTCTGTGCTAAGGAGGAACGCATGTATGGACAATTTCATATTGTAAGCGCATGGGCGTATGACACATCATGACCGGGGGGGGTTAGAGCTGGCTTCTCAACTATCTCTTGATTGAAGTACCAGCGTGGCATAAATACCATGCTGCATTTCGCAACATAATGTTTCCGACAAAATGTCCAACAATGTTTGCTACAAACAAATGTTTCTACCTTTCGATTGGTCCACAAAGTCTCTTTCACAACTGACTTCAAAGATCTCCATAAGCACAGGTCAGTTGACTCAAGTCATCCTCAAGCCTGCCGCCAAGCAACGGTTTATCATTAACAAAGACATCAGGGTAAAGCTCAAACGAGCCACTACCATAAATTTTGCAATCGAGATTCCCACATTTGGAAAATTCGCAAGGGGTCAGCACAGCCAGAGTGCAATGGCTGAGCCCCACACCTGGGTGAACCACCTTCTTGATCACGGTATCTCTTCTGCTTAGTGGAGGAAAGTGTCTCCAGTGCCAACATTTTCCGCTAACGGTAACCACTTTGTGTTCTGATAATATCATATCACATCGACCTGCGTTAAATGCCGTTTAGGAATGCACTTGCACACAGAGTAGTGAAAAAGTAGTTTATTTTGTTTACTAGATTATATCAGTGAACCACTAGATTCCCATCATGCAACACTGTCGAAAAAATCACCAATTACTTTTTAATATCTTAACCCTATCTGATATCACAAATGTTTGCGATATGACGAAATACAATCACATTCAGACACACACACACACACAGACAAATGCATGAAACCAATTGATTTATTATCGATAACATCTCAGATTCTCTTGTGCTTTTGATTTACTCCGTAAAAGAAGGGTTGTAATTCCACCATGGAAAACACAGGGCCATCAGACACCAGTCCAGTTCCACTCCTCACCAGCATTATTTCCTTTGATCATTTGAACAGGGCGAGGGAGCACAAAGCACACACAAGCTGCATTCAGTAACAATATTCTTATTTGTCTTATGCATAAAAGGCAGTTGCTCCCTGACAACACAAGGAACTTTGATCGTATTAAAAGGGCAGGGGAGACTAGCCCATAGAAGCTGCATTTAGTCAATTCAGCATCAAATGCTTACTACAAGGCAGTGTTGCTGATGAAATAATGCCAGAGCACACCCTAGTGGACAAAATGCTTACAGCACCTGGTATTCCCAGGCAGTCTCCCATCCAAGTACTAACCAGGCCCAAACCCTGCTTAGCTTCCGAGATCAGACGAGATCGGGCGTATTCAGGCTGGTATGGCCGTAAGCGAAGGACTAACTCTTGGTACACCATATAAAGTCAAAGTGAGTCTGATAAACAGACATTGCATTTCACCAATTAGATAAGCAGCCTTGAACTTTGGGTCACTCAGTAAAGTGGAAGAAATTACATATACTGTAGCCATCACTTTTTAGCACAGATAGTTGGATGAAATACAAACAAACCTTGCTAACATTTCAAAGCGAGGGCACATATTTCAGCCTTGTGGGAAAAAACGGACAAATACAATGACTTCTGACAAATACATCATTAGCAACAGTTTCCCATGCAGCTATCCTACTAGCCAGAATAAATACACAAAATCTCTGAATGTTGAAAACCTATTGCATTGTTCTGTGCTAAGGAGGAGCGCATGTATGGACAATTTCATATTGTAAGCGCATGGGCGTATGACACATCATGACCATGGGGGGGTTAGAGCGGCTTCTCAACTATCTCTTGATTGAAGTACCAGCGTGGCATAAATACCATGCTGCATTTCGCAACATGATGTTTCCACAAAATGCCAACAATGTTTGGCTACAAACAAATGTTTCTACCTTTCAATTGGTCCACAAAGTGTCTTTCACAACTGACTTCAAAGATCTCCATAAGCACGGGCAATTGGCTCAAGTCATCCTCAAGCTTGCCGCCAAGCAACGGTTTGTCATTAAACAAGACATCAGGGGAGAGCGCGGACGCAGTCCCCCACTACCATAAATTATGCAATCGAGATTTCCACATTTGGGAAATTCACAGGGGTCAGCATAGCTGGCGTGCAATGGCTAAGCCTCGCCCTGGGTGAACCGCCTTTCTTGATCACGGTATCTCCCTTGCCAGGTAAGTATGAGTTATAGTCATCGGTGGAGGGCAAGTGTCTCCAGTGCCAACATTTTCGGCTAATGGTAACCACTTTGTGTTCCGATAATATCACATCACATCGACCTGCGTTAAATGCCGTTTAGGAATGCACTTGCAGACAGAGTGGTGAAAAAGTAGTTCATTTTGTTTACTAGATTATATCAGTGAACCACTAGATTCCCATCATGCAACACTGTAGAAAAATCACCAATGACTTTTTAATATCTTAACCTGTCTGATATCACAAATGTATGCGATATGACGAAATACAATCACATTCAGACACACACACACACACACACAGACAAATGCATGAAACCAATTGATTTATTATCGATAACATCTCACATTCTCTTGTGCTTTTGATTTACTCCAGTAAAAGAAGGGTTGTAATTCCACCATGGAAAACACAGGGCCATCAGACACCAGTCCAGTTCCACTCCTCACCAGCATTATTTCCTTTGATCATTTGAACAGGGCGAGGGAGCACAAAGCACACACAAGCTGCATTCAGTAACAATATTCTTATTTGTCTTATGCATAAAAGGCAGTTGCTCCCTGACAACACAAGGAACTTTGATCGTATTAAAAGGGCAGGGGAGACTAGCCCATAGAAGCTGCATTTAGTCAATTCAGCATCAAATGCTTACTACAAGGCAGTGTTGCTGATGAAATAATGCCAGAGCACACCCTAGTGGACAAAATGCTTACAGCACCTGGTATTCCCAGGCAGGTCTCCCATCCAAGTACTAACCAGGCCCGACCCTGCTTAGCTTCCGAGATCAGACGAGATCGGGCGTATTCAGGCTGGTATGGCCGTAAGCGAAGGACATACTCTTGGTACACCATATAAAGTCAAAGTGAGTCTGATAAACAGACATTGCATTCTCACCAATTAGATAAGCAGCTTGAACTTTGGGTCACTCAAAAGTGGAAGAAATTACATATACTGTAGCCATCACTTTTTAGCACAGATAGTTGGATGAAATACAAACAAACCTTGCTAACATTTCAAAGCGAGGGCACATATTTCAGCCTTGTGGGAAAAAACGGACAAATACAATGACTTCTGACAAATACATCATTCAGCAACAGTTTCCCATGCAGCTATCCTACTAGCCAGAATAAATACACAAAAGCTCTGAATGTTGAAAACCTATTGCATTGTTCTGTGCTAAGGAGGAGCGCATGTATGGACAATTTCATATTGTAAGCGCATGGGCGTATGACACATCATGACCATGGGGGTTAGAGCGGCTTCTCAACTATCTCTTGATTGAAGTACCAGCGTGGCATAAATACCATGCTGCATTTCGCAACATGATGTTTCCACAAAATGTCAACAATGTTTGGCTACAAACAAATGTTTCTACCTTTCAATTGGTCCACAAAGTGTCTTTCACAACTGACTTCAAAGATCTCCATAAGCACGGGCAATTGGCTCAAGTCATCCTCAAGCTTGCCGCCAAGCAACGGTTTGTCATTAAACAAGACATCAGGGGAGAGCGCGGACGCAGTCCCCCACTACCATAAATTATGCAATCGAGATTTCCACATTTGGGAAATTCACAGGGGTCAGCATAGCTGGCGTGCAATGGCTAAGCCTCGCCCTGGGTGAACCGCCTTTCTTGATCACGGTATCTCCCTTGCCAGGTAAGTATGAGTTATAGTCATCGGTGGAGGGCAAGTGTCTCCAGTGCCAACATTTTCGGCTAATGGTAACCACTTTGTGTTCCGATAATATCACATCACATCGACCTGCGTTAAATGCCGTTTAGGAATGCACTTGCAGACAGAGTGGTGAAAAAGTAGTTTATTTTGTTTACTAGATTATATCAGTGAACCACTAGATTCCCATCATGCAACACTGTAGAAAAATCACCAATGACTTTTTAATATCTTAACCTGTCTGATATCACAAATGTATGCGATATGACGAAATACAATCACATTCAGACACACACACACACACACACACACAGACAAATGCATGAAACCAATTGATTTATTATCGATAACATCTCACATTCTCTTGTGCTTTTGATTTACTCCGTAAAAGAAGGGTTGTAATTCCACCATGGAAAACACAGGGCCATCAGACACCAGTCCAGTTCCACTCCTCACCAGCATTATTTCCTTTGATCATTTGAACAGGGCGAGGGAGCACAAAGCACACACAAGCTGCATTCAGTAACAATATTCTTATTTGTCTTATGCATAAAAGGCAGTTGCTCCCTGACAACACAAGGAACTTTGATCGTATTAAAAGGGCAGGGGAGACTAGCCCATAGAAGCTGCATTTAGTCAATTCAGCATCAAATGCTTACTACAAGGCAGTGTTGCTGATGAAATAATGCCAGAGCACACCCTAGTGGACAAAATGCTTACAGCACCTGGTATTCCCAGGCAGTCTCCCATCCAAGTACTAACCAGGCCCGACCCTGCTTAGCTTCCGAGATCAGACGAGATCGGGCGTATTCAGGCTGGTATGGCCGTAAGCGAAGGACATACTCTTGGTACACCATATAAAGTCAAAGTGAGTCTGATAAACAGACATTGCATTCTCACCAATTAGATAAGCAGCTTGAACTTTGGGCTCACTCAAAAGTGGAAGAAATTACATATACTGTAGCCATCACTTTTTAGCACAGATAGTTGGATGAAATACAAACCAACCTTGCTAACATTTCAAAGCGAGGGCACATATTTCAGCCTTGTGGGAAAAAACGGACAAATACAATGACTTCTGACAAATACATCATTAGCAACAGTTTCCCATGCAGCTATCCTACTAGCCAGAATAAATACACAAAAGCTCTGATGTTGAAAACCTATTGCATTGTTCTGTGCTAAGGAGGAGCGCATGTATGGACAATTTCATATTGTAAGCGCATGGGCGTATGACACATCATGACCATGGGGGGGTTAGAGCGGCTTCTCAACTATCTCTTGATTGGAGTACCAGCGTGGCATAAATACCATGCTGCATTTCGCAACATGATGTTTCCGACAAAATGTCAACAATGTTTGGCTACAAACAAATGTTTCCTACCTTTCGATTGGTCCACAAAGTCTCTTTCACAACTGACTTCAAAGATCTCCATAAGCACAGGTCAGTTGACTCAAGTCATCCTCAAGCCTTGCCGCCAAGCAACGGTTTATCATTAACAAGACATCAGGGTAGAGCGCGAACGCAGTCCCCCACTACCATAAATTATGCAATCGAGATTCCACATTGGGAAATTCACAGGGCTCAGCATAGCTAGAGTGCAATGGCTAAGCCTCGCCCTGGGTGAACCGCCTTTCTTGATCACGGTATCTCCCTTGCCAGGTAAGTATGAGTTATAGTCATCGGTGGAGGGCAAGTGTCTCCAGTGCCAACATTTTCGGCTAATGGTAACCACTTTGTGTTCCGATAATATCACATCACATCGACCTGCGTTAAATGCCGTTTAGGAATGCACTTGCAGACAGAGTGGTGAAAAAGTAGTTCATTTTGTTTACTAGATTATATCAGTGAACCACTAGATTCCCATCATGCAACACTGTAGAAAAATCACCAATGACTTTTTAATATCTTAACCTGTCTGATATCACAAATGTATGCGATATGACGAAATAAAATCACATTCAGACACACACACACACACACACACACACAGACAAATGCATGAAAGCAATTGATTTATTATCGATAACATCTCACATTCTCTTGTACTTTTGATTTACGCCGTAAAAGAAGGGTTGTAATTCCACCATGGAAAACACAGGGCCATCAGACACCAGTCCAGTTCCACTCCTCACCAGCATTATTTCCTTTGATCATTTGAACAGGGCGAGGGAGCACAAAGCACACACAAGCTGCATTCAGTAACAATATTCTTATTTGTCTTATGCATAAAAGGCAGTTGCTCCCTGACAACACAAGGAACTTTGATCGTATTAAAAGGGCAGGGGAGACTAGCCCATAGAAGCTGCATTTAGTCAATTCAGCATCAAATGCTTACTACAAGGCAGTGTTGCTGATGAAATAATGCCAGAGCACACCCTAGTGGACAAAATGCTTACAGCACCTGGTATTCCCAGGCAGGTCTCCCATCCAAGTACTAACCAGGCCCGACCCTGCTTAGCTTCCGAGATCAGACGAGATCGGGCGTATTCAGGCTGGTATGGCCGTAAGCGAAGGACATACTCTTGGTACACCATATAAAGTCAAAGTGAGTCTGATAAACAGACATTGCATTCTCACCAATTAGATAAGCAGCTTGAACTTTGGCTCACTCCAAAAGTGGAAGAAATTACATATACTGTAGCCATCACTTTTTAGCACAGATAGTTGGATGAAATACAAACCAACCTTGCTAACATTTCAAAGCGAGGGCACATATTTCAGCCTTGTGGGAAAAAACGGACAAATACAATGACTTCTGACAAATACATCATCAGCAACAGTTTCCCATGCAGCTATCCTACTAGCCAGAATAAATACACAAAATCTCTGAATGTTGAAAACCTATTGCATTGTTCTGTGTCAAGGAGGAGCGCATGTATGGACAATTTCATATTGTAAGCGCATGGGCGTATGACACATCATGACCATGGGGGGTTAGAGCGGCTTCTCAACTATCTCTTGATTGAAGTACCAGCGTGGCATAAATACCATGCTGCATTTCGCAACATGATGTTTCCACAAAATGTCAACAATGTTTGGCTACAAACAAATGTTTCCTACCTTTCAATTGGTCCACAAAGTGTCTTTCACAACTGACTTCAAAGATCTCCATAAGCACGGGCAATTGGACTCAAGTCATCCTCAAGCCTTGCCGCCAAGCAAGGTTGTCATAAACAAGACATCAGGGCGACGAGCGCGACGCAGTCCCCACTACCATAAATTATGCAATCGAGATTTCCACATTTGGGAAATTCACAGGGGTCAGCATAGCTGGCGTGCAATGGCTAAGCCTCGCCCTGGGTGTAACCGCCTTCTTGATCACGGTATCTCCCTTGCCAGGTAAGTATGACTCTAGTCATCTGGTGGAGGGCAAGTGTCTCCAGTGCCAACATTTTCGCGCTAATGGTAACCACTTTGTGTTTCGATAAATCACATCACATCGACCTGCGTTAAATGCGTTTTAGGAATGCACTTGCAGACAGAGTGGGTGAAAAGTAGTTCATTTTGTTTACTAGATTATATCAGTGAACCACTAGATTCCCATCATGCACACACTGTAGAAAAATCACCAATGACTTTTTAATATCTATAACCTGTCTGATATCACAAATGTATTGCGATATGACGAAATAAAATCACATTCAGACACACCCACACACACACAGACAAATGCATGAAACCAATTGATTTATATCGATAACACTCTCACATTCTCTTGTACTTTTTGATTTACGCCGTAAAAGAAGGGTTGTAATTCCACCATGGAAAACACAGGGCCATCAGACACCAGTCCAGTTCCACTCCTCACCAGCATTATTTCATTTGATCATTGACAGGCGAGGAGCACAAAGCACACACAAGCTGCATTCAGTAACAATATTCTTATTTGTCTATGCATAAAAGGCAGTTCTCCCTGACAACACAAGGAACTTTGATTGTATTAAAGGGCAGGGGAGACTAGCCCATAGAAGCGGATTTAGTCAATTCAGCATCAAATGCTTACTACAAGGCAGTGTTGCTGATGAAATAATGCCAGAGCACACCCTAGTGGACAAAATGCTTACAGCACCTGTATTCCAGGCAGTCTCCCATCCAAGTACTAACACGGCCCACCCTGCTTGCTTCCGAGATCAGACGAGATCGGCGTATCCAGGCTGGTATGGCCGTAAGCAAATGACTAACTCTTGGTACACCATATAATCAAGTGAGTCTGATAAACAGACATTTTCACCAATTAGATAAGCAGCCGAACTTTGGGTCACCAGTAAGTGGAAGAAATTACATATACTGTAGCCATCACTTTTAGCACAGATAGTTGGATGAAATACAAACAACCTTGCTAACACTTTCAAAGCGAGGGCACATATTTCAGCCTTGTGGGAAAAAACGGACCAATACAATGACTTCTGACAAATACATCATTAGAAACAGTTTTCCATGCAGCATGTATTTATGCCGCGTACTTCAATCAAGAGATGTTGAAGTCTGAAAACCATTCATGATGTGTCATACGCCCATGCGTACAATATGAAATTGTCCATACATGCGTCCTTGACACAGAACAATGCAATAGGTTTTCAACATTCAGAGATTTTGTGTATTTATTCTGGCTAGTAGGATAGCTGCATGGGAAACTGTTGCTAATGATGTATTTGTCAGAAGTCATTGTATTTGTCCGTTTTTTCCCACAAGGCTGAAATATGTGCCCTCGCTTTGAAATGTTAGCAAGGTTGGTTTGATTTCATCCAACTATCTGTGCTAAAAAGTGATGGCTACAGTATATGTAATTTCTTCCACTTACTGAGTGACCCAAAGTTCAGGCTGCTTATCTAATTGGTGAAAATGTCTGTTTATCAGACTCACTTTGACTTTATATGGTGTACCAAGAGTTAGTCATTTGCTTACGGCCATACCAGCCTGGATACGCCCGATCTCGTCTGATCTCGGAAGCTAAGCAGGGTTGGGCCTGGTTAATACTTGGATGGGAGACTGCCTGGGAATACCAGGTGCTGTAAGCATTTTGTCCACTAGGGTGTGCTCTGGCATTATTTCATCAGCAACACTGCCTTGTAGTAAGCATTTGATGCTGAATTGACTAAATGCCGCTTCTATGGGCTAGTCTCCCCGCCCTTTTAATACAATCAAAGTTCCTTGTGTTGTCAGGGAGCAACTGCCTTTTATGCATAAGACAAATAAGAATATTGTTACTGAATGCAGCTTGTGTGTGCTTTGTGCTCCCTCGCCCTGTTCAAATGATCAAAGGAAATAATGCTGGTGAGGAGTGGAACTGGACTGGTGTCTGATGGCCCTGTGTTTTCCATGGTGGAATTACAACCCTTCTTTTACGGCGTAAATCAAAAGTACAAGAGAATGTGAGATGTTATCGATAATAAATCAATTGCTTTCATGCATTGTCTTTGGTTGTGTGTGTGTGTGTGTGTGTGTGTCTTGAATGTGATTTATTTCGTCATATCGCATACATTTGTGATATCAGACAGGTTAAGATATTAAAAAGTCATTGGTGAGTTTTTACAGTGTTGCATGATGGGAATCTAGTGGTTCACTGATATAATCTAGTAAACAAAATGAACTACTTTTTCACCACTCTGTCTGCAAGTGCATTCCTAAACGGCATTTAACGCAGGTCGATGTGATATTATCGGAACACAAAGTGGTTACCATTAGCCGAAAATGTTGGCACTGGAGACACTTGCCCTCCACCGATGACTATAACTCATACTTACCTGGCAAGGGAGATACCGTGATCAAGAAAGGCGGTTCACACAGGCGGTCACCAGGCGAGGCTTAGCCATTGCACGCCAGCTATGCTGACCCCTGTGAATTTCCCAAATGTGGAAATCTCGATTGCATAATTTATGGTAGTGGGGGACTGCGTCCGCGCTCTCCCCTGATGTCTTGTTTAATGACAAACCGTTGCTTGAGGATGACTTGAGCCAATTGCCCGTGCTTATGGAGATCTTTGAAGTCAGTTGTGAAAGACACTTTGTGGACCAATTGAAAGGTAGAAACATTTGTTTGTAGCCAAACATTGTTGACATTTTGTGGAAACATCATGTTGCGAAATGCAGCATGGTATTTATGCCACGCTGGTACTTCAATCAAGAGATAGTTGAGAAGCCGCTCTAACCCCCATGGTCATGATGTGTCATACGCCCATGCGCTTACAATATGAAATTGTCCATACATGCGCTCCTCCTTGACACAGAACAATGCAATAGGTTTTCAACATTCAGAGATTTTGTGTATTTATTCTGGCTAGTAGGATAGCTGCATGGGAAACTGTTGCTAATGATGTATTGTCAGAAGTCATTGTATTTGTCCGTTTTTTCCCACAAGGCTGAAATATGTGCCCTCGCTTTGAAATGTTAGCAAGGTTGGTTTGTATTTCATCCAACTATCTGTGCTAAAAAGTGATGGCTACAGTATATGTAATTTCTTCCACTTACTGAGTGACCCAAAGTTCAGGCTGCTTATCTAATTGGTGAAAATGTCTGTTTATCAGACTCACTTTGACTTTATATGGTGTACCAAGAGTTAGTCATTTGCTTACGGCCATACCAGCCTGGATACGCCCGATCTCGTCTGATCTCGGAAGCTAAGCAGGGTTGGGCCTGGTTAATTGGATGGGAGACTGCCTGGGAATACCAGGTGCTGTAAGCATTTTGTCCACTAGGGTGTGCTCTGGCATTATTTCATCAGCAACACTGCCTTGTAGTAAGCATTTGATGCTGAATTGACTAAATGCCGCTTCTATGGGCTAGCTCCCTGCCCTTTTAATACAATCAAAGTTCCTTGTGTTGTCAGGGAGCAACTGCCTTTTATGCATAAGACAAATAAGAATATTGTTACTGAATGCAGCTTGTGTGTGCTTTGTGCTCCCTCGCCCTGTTCAAATGATCAAAGGAAATAATGCTGGTGAGGAGTGGAACTGGACTGGTGTCTGATGGCCCTGTGTTTTCCATGGTGGAATTACAACCCTTCTTTTACGGCGTAAATCAAAAGTACAAGAGAATGTGAGATGTTATCGATAATAAATCAATTGCTTTCATGCATTTGTCTGTGTGTGTGTGTGTGTGTGTGTGTGTCTGAATGTGATTTTATTTCGTCATATCGCATACATTTGTGATATCAGACAGGTTAAGATATTAAAAAGTCATTGGTGATTTTTCTACAGTGTTGCATGATGGGAATCTAGTGGTTCACTGATATAATCTAGTAAACAAAATGAACTACTTTTTCACCACTCTGTCTGCAAGTGCATTCCTAAACGGCATTTAACGCAGGTCGATGTGATGTGATATTATCGGAACACAAAGTGGTTACCATTAGCCGAAAATGTTGGCACTGGAGACACTTGCCCTCCACGATGACTATAACTCATACTTACCTGGCAAAGGAGATACCGTGATCAAGAAAGGCGGTTCACCCAGGGCGAGGCTTAGCCATTGCACGCCAGCTATGCTGACCCCTGTGAATTTCCCAAATGTGGAAATCTCGATTGCATAATTTATGGTAGTGGGGGACTGCGTCCGCGCTCTCCCCTGATGTCTTGTTTAATGACAAACCGTTGCTTGGCGGCAAGCTTGAGGATGACTTGAGTCAATTGACCTGTGCTTATGGAGATCTTTGAAGTCAGTTGTGAAAGAGACTTTGTGGACCAATTCGAAAGGTAGGAAACATTTGTTTGTAGCCAAAACATTGTTGGACATTTTGTCGAAACATTATGTTGCGAAATGCAGCATTGTATTTATGCCACGCTGGTACTTCAATCAAGAGATAGTTGAGAAGCCAGCTCTAACCCTCCCCATGGTCATGATGTGTCATACGCCCATGCGCTTACAATATGAAATTGTCCATACATGCGTTCCTCCTTAGCACAGAACAATGCAATAGGTTTTCAACATCCAGAGCTTTTGTGTATTTATTGTGGCTAGTAGGATAGCTGCATGGGAAACTGTTGCTGATGATGTATTTGTCAGAAGTCATTGTATTTGTCCGTTTTTTCCCACAAGGCTGAAATATGTGCCCTCGCTTTGAAATGTTAGCAAGGTTTGTTTGTATTTCATCCAACTATCTGTGCTAAAAAGTGATGGCTACAGTATATGTAATTTCTTCCACTTTTGGAGTGAGCCAAAGTTCAAGCTGCTTATCTAATTGGTGAGAATGCAATGTCTGTTTATCAGACTCACTTTGACTTTATATGGTGTACCAAGAGATGTGCCTTCGCTTACGGCCATACCAGCCTGAATACGCCCGATCTCGTCTGATCTCGGAAGCTAAGCAGGGTCGGGCCTGGTTAGTACTTGGATGGGAGACCGCCTGGGAATACCAGGTGCTGTAAGCCTTTTGTCCACTAGGGGGTGTGGCATTATTTCATCAGCAACACTGCCTTGTAGTAAGCATTTGATGCTGAATTGACTAAATGCAGCTTCTATGGGCTAGTCTCCCCTGCCCTTTTAATACGATCAAAGTTCCTTGTGTTGTCAGGGAGCAACTGCCTTTTATTTATAAGACAAATAAGAATATTGTTACTGAATGCAGCTTGTGTGTGCTTTGTGCTCCCTCGCCCTGTTCAAATGATCAAAGGAAATAATGCTGGTGAGGAGTGGAACTGGACTGGTGTCTGATGGCCCTGTGTTTTCCATGTTGGAATTACAACCCTTCTTTTATGGAGTAAATCAAAAGCACAAGAGAATGTGAGATGTTATCGATAATAAATCAATTGGTTTCATGCATTTGTCTGTGTGTGTGTGTGTGTGTGTCTGAATGTGATTGTATTTCGTCATATCGCAAACATTTGTGATATCAGATAGGTTAAGATATTAAAAAGTAATTGGTGATTTTTTCGACAGTGTTGCATGATGGGAATCTAGTGGTTCACTGATATAATCTAGTAAACAAAATAAACTACTTTTTCACCACTCTGTGTGCAAGTGCATTCCTAAACGGCATTTAACGCAGGTCGATGTGATACGATATTATCAGAACACAAAGTGGTTACCGTTAGCGGAAAATGTTGGCACTGGAGAGACTTTTCCTCCACTAAGCAGAAGAGATACCGTGATCAAGAAGGTGGTTCACCCAGTGTGGGGCTCAGCCATTGCACTCTGGCTGTGCTGACCCCTTGCGAATTTTCCAAATGTGGGAATCTCGATTGCATAATTTATGGTAGTGGTCGTTTGCGCTTTACTCTGATGTCTTTGTAAATAATAAACCTTTGCTTGGCGGCAGGCTTGAGGATGACTTGAGTCAACTGACTGTGCTTATGGAGATCTTTGAAGTCAGTTGTGAAAGAGACTTTGTGGACCAATCGAAAGGTGGAAACATTTGTTTGTAGCAAAACATTGTTGGCATTTTGTCGAAACATTATGTTGCGAAATGCAGCATTGTATTTATGCCACGCTGGTACTTCAATCAAGAGATAGTTGAGAAGCCAGTCTAACCCTCCCCCCGGTCATGATGTGTCATGCGCTTCCAATATGAAATTGTCCATACATGCGTTCCTCCTTAGCACAGAACAATGCAATAGGTTTTCAACATTCCAGAGCTTTTGTGTATTTATTCTGGCTAGTAGGATAGCTGCATGGGAAACTGTTGCTGAATGATGTATTTGTCAGAAGTCATTGTATTTGTCCGTTTTTTCCCACAAGGCTGAAATATGTGCCCTCGCTTTGAAATGTTAGCAAGGTTTGTTTGTATTTCATCCAACTATCTGTGCTAAAAAGTGATGGCTACAGTATATGTAATTTCTTCCACTTTTGAGTGAGCCAAAGTTCAAGCTGCTTATCTAATTGGTGAGAATGCAATGTCTGTTTATCAGACTCACTTTGACTTTATATGGTGTACCAAGAGATGTGCCTTCGCTTACGGCCATACCAGCCTGAATACGCCCGATCTCGTCTGATCTCGGAAGCTAAGCAGGGTCGGGCCTGGTTAGTACTTGGATGGGAGACCCCCCTGGGAATACCAGGTGCTGTAAGCATTTTGTCCACTAGGGTGTGCTCTGGCATTATTTCATCAGCAACACTGCCTTGTAGTAAGCATTTGATGCTGAATTGACTAAATGCAGCTTCTATGGGCTAGTCTCCCCTGCCCTTTTAATACGAATCAAAGTTCCTTGTGTTGTCAGGGAGCAACTGCCTTTTATGCATAAGACAAATAAGAATATTGTTACTGAATGCAGCTTGTGTGTGCTTTGTGCTCCCTCGCCCTGTTCAAATGATCAAAGGAAATAATGCTGGTGAGGAGTGGAACTGGACTGGTGTCTGATGGCCCTGTGTTTTCCATGGTGGAATTACAACCCTTCTTTTACGGCGTAAATCAAAAGTACAAGAGAATGTGAGATGTTATCGATAA
>NW_024057745.1:0-25000 GCF_016432855.1 Salvelinus namaycush | reverse complement strand
ATGTGAGATGTTATCGATAATAAATCAATTGCTTTCATGCATTTGTCTGTGTGTGTGTGTGTGTGTGTGTGTGTCTGAATGTGATTGTATTTCGTCATATCGCATACATTTGTGATATCAGACAGGTTAAGATATTAAAAAGTCATTGGTGATTTTTTCTACAGTGTTGCATGATGGGAATCTAGTGGTTCACTGATATAATCTAGTAAACAAAATGAACTACTTTTTCACCACTCTGTCTGCAAGTGCATTCCTAAACGGCATTTAACGCAGGTCGATGTGATGTGATATTATCAGAACACAAAGTGGTTACCATTAGCCGAAAATGTTGGCACTGGAGACACTTGCCCTCCACCGATGACTATAACTCATACTTACCTGGCAAGGGAGATACCGTGATCAAGAAAGGCGGTTCACCCAGGGCGAGGCTTAGCCATTGCACGCCAGCTATGCTGACCCCTGTGAATTTCCCAAATGTGGAAATCTCGATTGCATAATTTATGGTAGTGGGGGACTGCGTCCGCGCTCTCCCCTGATGTCTTGTTTAATGACAAACCGTTGCTTGGCGGCAAGCTTGAGGATGACTTGAGCCAATTGCCCGTGCTTATGGAGATCTTTGAAGTCAGTTGTGAAAGACACTTTGTGGACCAATTGAAAGGTAGAAACATTTGTTTGTAGCCAAACATTGTTGACATTTTGTGGAAACATCATGTTGCGAAATGCAGCATGGTATTTATGCCACGCTGGTACTTCAATCAAGAGATAGTTGAGAAGCCGCTCTAACCCCCATGGTCATGATGTGTCATACGCCCATGCGCTTACAATATGAAATTGTCCATACATGCGCTCCTCCTTAGCACAGAACAATGCAATAGGTTTTCAACATTCAGAGATTTTGTGTATTTATTCTGGCTAGTAGGATAGCTGCATGGGAAACTGTTGCTAATGATGTATTTGTCAGAAGTCATTGTATTTGTCCGTTTTTTCCCACAAGGCTGAAATATGTGCCCTCGCTTTGAAATGTTAGCAAGGTTGGTTTGTATTTCATCCAACTATCTGTGCTAAAAAGTGATGGCTACAGTATATGTAATTTCTTCCACTTTCTGAGTGACCCAAAGTTCAGGCTGCTTATCTAATTGGTGAAATGCAATGTCTGTTTATCAGACTCACTTTGACTTTATATGGTGTACCAAGAGTTAGTCATTCGCTTACGGCCATACCAGCCTGAATACGCCCGATCTCGTCTGATCTCGGAAGCTAAGCAGGGTTGGGCCTGGTTAGTACTTGGATGGGAGACTGCCTGGGAATACCAGGTGCTGTAAGCATTTTGTCCACTAGGGTGTGCTCTGGCATTATTTCATCAGCAACACTGCCTTGTAGTAAGCATTTGATGCTGAATTGACTAAATGCAGCTTCTATGGGCTAGTCTCCCCTGCCCTTTTAATACGATCAAAGTTCCTTGTGTTGTCAGGGAGCAACTGCCTTTTATGCATAAGACAAATAAGAATATTGTTACTGAATGCAGCTTGTGTGTGCTTTGTGCTCCCTCGCCCTGTTCAAATGATCAAAGGAAATAATGCTGGTGAGGAGTGGAACTGGACTGGTGTCTGATGGCCCTGTGTTTTCCATGGTGGAATTACAACCCTTCTTTTACGGAGTAAATCAAAAGCACAAGAGAATGTGAGATGTTATCGATAATAAATCAATTGGTTTCATGCATTTGTCTGTGTGTGTGTGTGTGTGTGTGTCTGAATGTGATTGTATTTCGTCATATCGCATACATTTGTGATATCAGACAGGTTAAGATATTAAAAAGTCATTGGTGATTTTTCTACAGTGTTGCATGATGGGAATCTAGTGGTTCACTGATATAATCTAGTAAACAAAATGAACTACTTTTTCACCACTCTGTCTGCAAGTGCATTCCTAAACGGCATTTAACGCAGGTCGATGTGATGTGATATTATCGGAACACAAAGTGGTTACCATTAGCCGAAAATGTTGGCACTGGAGACACTTGCCCTCCACCGATGACTATAACTCATACTTACCTGGCAAGGGAGATACCGTGATCAAGAAAGGCGGTTCACCCAGGGCGAGGCTTAGCCATTGCACGCCAGCTATGCTGACCCCTGTGAATTTCCCAAATGTGGAAATCTCGATTGCATAATTTATGGTAGTGGGGGACTGCGTCCGCGCTCTCCCCTGATGTCTTGTTTAATGACAAACCGTTGCTTGGCGGCAAGCTTGAGGATGACTTGAGCCAATTGCCCGTGCTTATGGAGATCTTTGAAGTCAGTTGTGAAAGACACTTTGTGGACCAATTGAAAGGTAGAAACATTTGTTTGTAGCCAAACATTGTTGACATTTTGTGGAAACATCATGTTGCGAAATGCAGCATGGTATTTATGCCACGCTGGTACTTCAATCAAGAGATAGTTGAGAAGCCGCTCTAACCCCCCATGGTCATGATGTGTCATACGCCCATGCGCTTACAATATGAAATTGTCCATACATGCGCTCCTCCTTAGACACAGAACAATGCAATAGGTTTTCAACATTCAGAGATTTTGTGTATTTATTCTGGCTAGTAGGATAGCTGCATGGGAAACTGTTGCTAATGATGTATTTGTCAGAAGTCATTGTATTTGTCCGTTTTTTCCCACAAGGCTGAAATATGTGCCCTCGCTTTGAAATGTTAGCAAGGTTTGTTTGTATTTCATCCAACTATCTGTGCTAAAAAGTGATGGCTACAGTATATGTAATTTCTTCCACTTACTGAGTGACCCAAAGTTCAGGCTGCTTATCTAATTGGTGAAAATGTCTGTTTATCAGACTCACTTTGACTTTATATGGTGTACCAAGAGTTAGTCATTCGCTTACGGCCATACCAGCCTGAATGCGCATTTCCTGATTGGAGAAGTGACGACAGGTGCGAGTGTCTGAGCTGTGAGTGAGTGTTTGCTGGAGAGTGTTTGCTCGAGAGCTATTTTTGTTAATTAATTGGTTTTTGCAATATAATTTATTATTTTCTTCAGTTGAATAGTTTTAAGTTTGGTTAGTCTTCCCCCTTGCAGTTTTTCTGCTTGGGGGAGAGTTTTTTGGATTCATTTTTTTACTATGACGGACAACATGGAAAAGACAAACGGAATGGACAAAGACAACGAAAAGGCGCAACGGAAGAAAAATGAAGATAAAGAAGAAATGAAATATGGCAAGGAATACACGGTGGCAATTGAGTTGGAAGGAGAAGACAAGGTGACGACAATGGAACTACTAAGAGCAATTAAGGAGGTGTGTGGAGAGGTGGTGGGATGCCGAATGAAAGGGGAGAAGAAGTACGAAATTACGATGAGAAATGAAAAAGGAAAAGAACGTCTAATGGATGGATTAAGAATAAAGGATACAAAGATTCTGGCGAGAGATATTAATGTGAAGGAAGTGGTGGTGTCGTTCATGAATCTCCCAGTATATGTAGAAGATGGTGTGATACTGGGCAAGCTGAGTAGCTGGGGAGTGGCGGCTGTCTCGGAGATAAGGAGGAGAGTTTGGCCAGGAACGGAGGTGGTTGACGGGACACGTTTCTGCAAGGTCAAGTTCACAGAAAAAGTGACATCATTACCTTATTCTACAAGAATTGAGACGTTGGAGGGAGCAGAATATTTCAGAGTCATTCATGACAAACAGGTCAGAGTGTGTCGTATGTGTATTCAACCCGGGCACATAGTAAAGACTGCCCGGAATTTAAGTGTTTTAAGTGTGGCAATCAAGGACACTATGCGAGAGAATGTGATGGAGAGAAGGAAAGGAATTTTTGTGGTGGATGCAGAAAGAGATTGGCGGAGTGCAACTGTGGAGAGGTTAGGGCTGAAGAGGGGAGTCAAACAATATATGAGGAAGCAGTGGGATTGTCGAAAGAAGGAGAAGAAGATGGAGGAGAGGACGTGGTGGAGGGTGGAGAGACGGAGGAAGGAAGAAGGAAGAAGGACCAGAAGATAAATGAAATTGGGAGCAGTATGGACTCAGAAGTAAGAAGAGGGAGTTTTCAGGAGGAGGGGGGGAGTGGAATGGGGGGAAGCACGGGGGACTCACAGGTTTTGGGGGAAGGCACAGCACTAACAAGTAGCTCGGGGGGTGAAGAAATGGAGGGGGTTATGGAGTTGATGACAATACCAGAGACGGTGATGAGCACGGGGAGCACAACGACTATACAAGAAAGCGGAGATGAATACGGGGAGCACAACGGATGTGGATGTCAAGAGGGTGAGTTGGCTGGAAAACATGGACTTGGAAGAGATATCGGATACGGAGGATGGAGAAAAGATTGAAAGAACGAGGGAAGGATACAGGAAGAGGAAAGCGGCGGGAAGAGGGGGAGAGAAAGGGTGGAAGAGGAAAGAAACTGGATAACAGGTAGAGGAAAATGAAATTATATTTTATCATTTTATTATTTATTAGAATGGTAATATAATGTCAATAAATGCAAATGGATTGAGGACAATGGGAAAATTTAATAGAATAGTAAAAATGAAGAAGTCAGATATTTTATGTATTCAAGAGACGCACTGGGATAATGTATGTGTTTTAGAAGTTAAAAAAATATGGAGGGATTTTATTTATGTAAACAATGGCAGAGGGAATTCAAGTGGGGTTGCTATTTTATTGAGGAGGGATGTGGTGGATAATGTGAAACAGATATATAATGATAATAATGGGAGGATTTTAATTGTAGATTTTGAATATATGAGTATGGTTTTTAGAATTATAAATATTTATGCGCCTAATACTGAAATAGAGCGCAAAGATTTATTTTTAGAAATAGGGAAATGGTGTGAGGGAAACTGTATTGTAGTTGGGGATTTTAATGTTAAAATGGATAGACTGGATATGACAAGAGGAGCTATTTTTAGAAGTGATGTATCTAGGGGGGTTTTAAAGAAGATGATGTTAGAAAAAGGAATAATTGATATATGGAGAGAGGAAAATCCAGAAAAAAGAGAATTTTCTAGAAGGCAGGTGGTTTTAGGGGATTTGAAACAAACGAGGATAGATCTGGTTTTAGTAAAAGAAGGTTTAAGGAATTTTATGAAAGATATTAAGTATGTTTTTACAACTTTTAGTGATCATGCAGGTTTAACATTTTCAGTGGGATTAGATAAGGAAAGAACAGGGGGTGGAATATGGTGTATGAATGCAGGGTATTTGGGAGATGAGGAATATGGGAAACAACTTAAATCTTTGATAGCATGTGAAATGGAGGATAAGCAGAAAGAGAATGATAAGTGTTCATGGTGGGATAAGGTTAAGGAAAAAATAAAAGTTTTTAGTATAGGATATGCAAGGAAAAAGAGAGGTAGGATGAAAAGAGAAGAAAATGAGTTGAGGGCTAAATTGGATAAAGAAATGAGGAAGTGTGACAGTGAACCTAATTATAATATAGGAAAGTTTTTGGAATTAAAAGCACAATTGACTAAATATGAAATAGATAAGTGTAAGGGTGCAATTATAAGAAGTAAGGCAAAGTATGTTTTGGAGGGGGAGAAATGTACTTCATTTTTTCTTGGTTTAGAGAAGAATAAACAGAGGAGAACATATATTAGAGAGATCGAAAATATAAAGGGTGAAGTTGTCAATGATTATGTAGAGGTTTTAGAAACAGTGCAGAATTTTTATAAGGATTTATTTAAGAAAGGGGAGGTGGATGAGGGGTGTGTAAAGGAGATATTGGATAGTGTGGATGTGCAAATTAATGTAGAGGATAAACAAATGTGTGATGGGAAGATAACATTGACTGAAGTTAAAGATGCGATTAAGGGTTTACAAGTAAATAAGAGTCCTGGAGTAGATGGAATAATTGCAGAGTTTTATAAAATATATGCCAGTTTTTTAGCACCTATTTTATTGGAAGTTTATCAATATATGGAGGATAATGATAGTATTTCTGAATCTATGGTGACAGGGCTGATAACGATTTTATATAAAAATAAGGGGAGTAAATTAAAATTGGAGAATTATAGGCCAATTAGTTTATTAAATTCGGATTATAAGATTTTAGCAAAGATACTGGCAAATAGAATGAAGCAAGTTTTAAATGATATTATAGCACCTACACAGAATTATAGTGTGCCTGGTAGAGATATTGCGGATACAATTAATACAATTAGAGATGTGATAAATAAAATGAATCATGATAAGATGGGGGGAATTGTTTTAAGCATAGATTTAAATAAAGCTTTTGATAGGGTGGAACATGATTTTATGTTTAGGGTAATGGATAAATATGGTTTTGGTAATAGAATAATAGGATGGATAAAATTATTATATAAGAAGGCAAAAAGTAGGGTGAAATGTAATGGGGTTTTAACCGATTCTTTTATTCTTGAGAGATCTGTGAGACAGGGGTGTCCTTTATCAGCTTTATTATTCGTTTTATCGGTAGAACCTTTAGCAGCATTTCTTAAAAGAGATAATCTTATAAATTGTGTAGAGACTCCGCAAGGAGGTTTTAGTTTGATACATCAATACGCAGATGATACCACTATAACAGTTAGAGATGAGGGTAGTGTAAAAAGGGTGATGGAGTGTTTTAAAGTATATGGACAAGCATCGGGTGCAAAGGTTAACATGGAGAAGTCAGTAGTAATGTATATTGGGAAGATTAATGAGGGGAATTTTCCTTTTAAAGTGGTTAAAGATTATTTTAAGGTATTAGGAGTGTTTTTAGGGGTGAAAGAAATGGAAGCTAGGGATTTGACATGGAGTGGTGTAATAAATAAAGTTAGAAAGGTGGTAAATATGTGGAGGGGGAGGTCTTTGAAATTAAAAGGGAAAGTAATTGTCATAAATTCATTGTTGATGTCAATATTTATTTATGTAATGAATGTTTTGGATATGCCAGAATGGGTTTTATCTGAAATGAATAAAATTGTAGTTGATTTTTTATGGGAAGGGAAGGGGGTGAGAATAGCTTTTAAAACTTTGATTGCAGGTTATGAGGAGGGGGGTTTGAAGTTGGTAGATTTAAGTGTAAGGAAAACAGCAATTAGAGTAAAAATGGTACGGAAATATTTATTTGGTGAATTGGATTATGGGTGGAAAAGGTTTTTTAAAGAGTATTTGCAGGAGGTTGGGAGGATGGGGGACAATGGTTTATTGATGAGTATGAAGAAGGAAATGTTAGGTAATATACCTTTGTTTTACAGAGAAGTGTTTGAGGCTTGGGGGCGGTTTTTACCAAATATTTATTATGAATGTACCAGTTTAGAAAATATTTTAAATCAGCCGATATTTTTAAATCCAAAGATAAAGTGCAATAATATGATGTTGTTTTGTAAATATTTTATGAGGGCTGGGATGAGGCAGATAGGTGACATAGCATATGAGGTAATTCCTGGGTTTCTTCCATTTCAGGCTATATATGACAATGTGGTTGAAGTAGATGAAGAAATAAGTAAAACTACTGTGGAGAATATGTACAAGAAAATATTAGGATGTATTCCCGGGGAGTGGGTGATTTTAATAAACAAAGAGGTGGTCAAAAGATCTAGGGCTTTACCAGTTTTATATTATGAAAGTAATGGGGAGAAACATGATTTATCAGGTCTAAAAGTTAAAATGGTTTATAGAAAATGTATTTTAAAAGAGATAAAAAGTCCTGCTGCGGAGAAAGTGTGGTCTAGGGTGTTTCCAAACATGGATGTAAAATCAATATGGAAGAATGTAAATGTAAAATATAATTTTATAGAATGTGAAGACAATGATTTTAAATTGAAACATAATAGGATTTTTACAAATGTGGTTTTGCATCAAATAAATAGGGATATTAAAAGAGAATGTGATATTTGTGGTACGGGGGTGGAAAATTTGATGCACTTTTTTATTGAATGTAGTAGGTTGAAAGAGTTTCATGAGTTTTTAAAAGGACTTTTAGTAAAACATTGGGGAGAAGAGATTTTTACTGGGGTGGAGTGGAGGAGGTTGTTTCTTTTTGGTTTAAATGGGAAAAGTAAAGTTTTAAATATTAATTTGGTGAATTTTGTAATAAGTCATGCTAGATATGCGATAAGATTAAGAAGGAATTTAGGTCATTATGAAGGGAAAATTGTGAGTGTGGAAGGTTTTTTTAGGAGCATATTAGAGAGAGATATAGAGATAATATATAGATACGGTGGAGGAAATTTTGAAAAATTGTTTGTGTGGGGGAGTACTTTTATTGAAATTCTGTCAAATGGGAAACTTGTATTTCATTATTAAGTGGATTAGGATGATTGTGTTTTTTAATAGGTTTTATTTTATTTATTTTTTATTTTTTGATTTTGTAAAAGGATGAATTGTTCATCCTTTTTTATTATTGATTGAATGTTGTAAATATTATGTGTTTTTTCATAATAAAAGATAAAAAAAAAAAAATACGCCCGATCTCGTCTGATCTCGGAAGCTAAGCAGGGTCGGGCCTGGTTAGTACTTGGATGGGAGACCGCCTGGGAATACCAGGTGCTGTAAGCCTTTTGTCCACTAGGGGGTGTGGCATTATTTCATCAGCAACACTGCCTTGTAGTAAGCATTTGATGCTGAATTGACTAAATGCAGCTTCTATGGGCTAGTCTCCCCTGCCCTTTTAATACGATCAAAGTTCCTTGTGTTGTCAGGGAGCAACTGCCTTTTATGCATAAGACAAATAAGAATATTGTTACTGAATGCAGCTTGTGTGTGCTTGTGCTCCCTCGCCCTGTTCAAATGATCAAAGGAAATAATGCTGGTGAGGAGTGGAACTGGACTGGTGTCTGATGGCCCTGTGTTTTCCATGTTGGAATTACAACCCTTCTTTTATGGAGTAAATCAAAAGCACAAGAGAATGTGAGATGTTATCGATAATAAATCAATTGGTTTCATGCATTTGTCTGTGTGTGTGTGTGTGTGTCTGAATGTGATTGTATTTCGTCATATCGCAAACATTTGTGATATCAGATAGGTTAAGATATTAAAAAGTAATTGGTGATTTTTTCGACAGTGTTGCATGATGGGAATCTAGTGGTTCACTGATATAATCTAGTAAACAAAATAAACTACTTTTTCACCACTCTGTGTGCAAGTGCATTCCTAAACGGCATTTAACGCAGGTCGATGTGATACGATATTATCAGAACACAAAGTGGTTACCGTTAGCGGAAAATGTTGGCACTGGAGAGACTTTTCCTCCACTAAGAAGAAGAGATATCGTGATCAAGAAGGTGGTTCACCCAGTGTGGGGCTCAGCCATTGCACTCTGGCTGTGCTGACCCCTTGCGAATTTTCCAAATGTGGGAATCTCGATTGCATAATTTATGGTAGTGGTCGTTTGCGCTTTACTCTGATTTCTTTGTAAATAATAAACCTTTGCTTGGCGGCAGGCTTGAGGATGACTTGAGTCAACTGACTGTGCTTATGGAGATCTTTGAAGTCAGTTGTGAAAGAGACTTTGTGGACCAATCGAAAGGTGTAAACATTTGTTTGTAGCAAAACATTGTTGGCATTTTGTCGAAACATTATGTTGCGAAATGCAGCATTGTATTTATGCCACGCTGGTACTTCAATCAAGAGATAGTTGAGAAGCCAGTCTAACCCTCACCCCGGTCATGATGTGTCATGCGCTTCCAATATGAAATTGTCCATACATGCGTTCCTCCTTAGCACAGAACAATGCAATAGGTTTTCAACATCCAGAGCTTTTGTGTATTTATTGTGGCTAGTAGGATAGCTGCATGGGAAACTGTTGCTGATGATGTATTTGTCAGAAGTCATTGTATTTGTCCGTTTTTTCCCACAAGGCTGAAATATGTGCCCTCGCTTTGAAATGTTAGCAAGGTTTGTTTGTATTTCATCCAACTATCTGTGCTAAAAAGTGATGGCTACAGTATATGTAATTTCTTCCACTTTTGGAGTGAGCCAAAGTTCAAGCTGCTTATCTAATTGGTGAGAATGCAATGTCTGTTTATCAGACTCACTTTGACTTTATATGGTGTACCAAGAGATGTGCCTTCGCTTATGGCCATACCAGCCTGAATACGCCCGATCTCGTCTGATCTCGGAAGCTAAGCAGGGTCGGGCCTGGTTAGTACTTGGATGGGAGACTGCCTGGGAATACCAGGTGCTGTAAGCCTTTTGTCCACTAGGGGGTGTGGCATTATTTCATCAGCAACACTGCCTTGTAGTAAGCATTTGATGCTGAATTGACTAAATGCAGCTTCTATGGGCTAGTCTCCCCTGCCCTTTTAATACGATCAAAGTTCCTTGTGTTGTCAGGGAGCAACTGCCTTTTATGCATAAGACAAATAAGAATATTGTTACTGAATGCAGCTTGTGTGTGCTCTGTGCTCCCTCGCCCTGTTCAAATGATCAAAGGAAATAATGCTGGTGAGGAGTGGAACTGGACTGGTGTCTGATGGCCCTGTGTTTTCCATGTTGGAATTACAACCCTTCTTTTATGGAGTAAATCAAAAGCACAAGAGAATCTGAGATGTTATCGATAATAAATCAATTGGTTTCATGCATTTGTCTGTGTGTGTGTGTGTGTGTCTGAATGTGATTGTATTTCGTCATATCGCAAACATTTGTGATATCAGATAGGTTAAGATGTTAAAAAGTAATTGGTGATTTTTTCGACAGTGTTGCATGATGGGAATCTAGTGGTTCACTGATATAATCTAGTAAACAAAATAAACTACTTTTTCACCACTCTGTGTGCAAGTGCATTCCTAAACGGCATTTAACGCAGGTCGATGTGATACGATATTATCAGAACACAAAGTGGTTACCGTTAGCGGAAAATGTTGGCACTGGAGAGACTTTTCCTCCACTAAGAAGAAGAGATATCGTGATCAAGAAGGTGGTTCACCCAGTGTGGGGCTCAGCCATTGCACTCTGGCTGTGCTGACCCCTTGCGAATTTTCCAAATGTGGGAATCTCGATTGCATAATTTATGGTAGTGGTCGTTTGCGCTTTACTCTGATTTCTTTGTAAATAATAAACCTTTGCTTGGCGGCAGGCTTGAGGATGACTTGAGTCAACTGACTGTGCTTATGGAGATCTTTGAAGTCAGTTTTGAAAGAGACTTTGTGGACCAATCGAAAGGTGTAAACATTTGTTTGTAGCAAAACATTGTTGGCATTTTGTCGAAACATTATGTTGCGAAATGCAGCATTGTATTTATGCCACGCTGGTACTTCAATCAAGAGATAGTTGAGAAGCCAGTCTAACCCTCCCCCCGGTCATGATGTGTCATGCGCTTCCAATATGAAATTGTCCATACATGCGTTCCTCCTTAGCACAGAACAATGCAATAGGTTTTCAACATCCAGAGCTTTTGTGTATTTATTGTGGCTAGTAGGATAGCTGCATGGGAAACTGTTGCTGATGATGTATTTGTCAGAAGTCATTGTATTTGTCCGTTTTTTCCCACAAGGCTGAAATATGTGCCCTCGCTTTGAAATGTTAGCAAGGTTTGTTTGTATTTCATCCAACTATCTGTGCTAAAAAGTGATGGCTACAGTATATGTAATTTCTTCCACTTTTGGAGTGAGCCAAAGTTCAAGCTGCTTATCTAATTGGTGAGAATGCAATGTCTGTTTATCAGACTCACTTTGACTTTATATGGTGTACCAAGAGATGTGCCTTCGCTTATGGCCATACCAGCCTGAATACGCCCGATCTCGTCTGATCTCGGAAGCTAAGCAGGGTCGGGCCTGGTTAGTACTTGGATGGGATACCGCCTGGGAATACCAGGTGCTGTAATCCTTTTGTCCACTAGGGGGTGTGGCATTATTTCATCAGCAACACTGCCTTGTAGTAAGCATTTGATGCTGAATTGACTAAATGCAGCTTCTATGGGCTAGTCTCCCCTGCCCTTTTAATACGATCAAAGTTCCTTGTGTTGTCAGGGAGCAACTGCCTTTTATTTATAAGACAAATAAGAATATTGTTACTGAATGCAGCTTGTGTGTGCTTTGTGCTCCCTCGCCCTGTTCAAATGATCAAAGGAAATAATGCTGGTGAGGAGTGGAACTGGACTGGTGTCTGATGGCCCTGTGTTTTCCATGTTGGAATTACAACCCTTCTTTTATGGAGTAAATCAAAAGCACAAGAGAATGTGAGATGTTATCGATAATAAATCAATTGGTTTCATGCATTTGTCTGTGTGTGTGTGTGTGTCTGAATGTGATTGTATTTCGTCATATCGCAAACATTTGTGATATCAGATAGGTTAAGATATTAAAAAGTAATTGGTGATTTTTTCGACAGTGTTGCATGATGGGAATCTAGTGGTTCACTGATATAATCTAGTAAACAAAATAAACTACTTTTTCACCACTCTGTGTGCAAGTGCATTCCTAAACGGCATTTAACGCAGGTCGATGTGATACGATATTATCAGAACACAAAGTGGTTACCGTTAGCGGAAAATGTTGGCACTGGAGAGACTTTTCCTCCACTAAGAAGAAGAGATATCGTGATCAAGAAGGTGGTTCACCCAGTGTGGGGCTCAGCCATTGCACTCTGGCTGTGCTGACCCCTTGCGAATTTTCCAAATGTGGGAATCTCGATTGCATAATTTATGGTAGTGGTCGTTTGCGCTTTACTCTGATTTCTTTGTAAATAATAAACCTTTGCTTGGCGGCAGGCTTGAGGATGACTTGAGTCAACTGACTGTGCTTATGGAGATCTTTGAAGTCAGTTGTGAAAGAGACTTTGTGGACCAATCGAAAGGTGGAAACATTTGTTTGTAGCAAAACATTGTTGGCATTTTGTCGAAACATTATGTTGCGAAATGCAGCATTGTATTTATGCCACGCTGGTACTTCAATCAAGAGATAGTTGAGAAGCCAGTCTAACCCTCCCCCCGGTCATGATGTGTCATGCGCTTCCAATATGAAATTGTCCATACATGCGTTCCTCCTTAGCACAGAACAATGCAATAGGTTTTCAACATCCAGAGCTTTTGTGTATTTATTGTGGCTAGTAGGATAGCTGCATGGGAAACTGTTGCTGATGATGTATTTGTCAGAAGTCATTGTATTTGTCCGTTTTTTCCCACAAGGCTGAAATATGTGCCCTCGCTTTGAAATGTTAGCAAGGTTTGTTTGTATTTCATCCAACTATCTGTGCTAAAAAGTGATGGCTACAGTATATGTAATTTCTTCCACTTTTGGAGTGAGCCAAAGTTCAAGCTGCTTATCTAATTGGTGAGAATGCAATGTCTGTTTATCAGACTCACTTTGACTTTATATGGTGTACCAAGAGATGTGCCTTCGCTTACGGCCATACCAGCCTGAATACGCCCGATCTCGTCTGATCTCGGAAGCTAAGCAGGGTCGGGCCTGGTTAGTACTTGGATGGGAGACCGCCTGGGAATACCAGGTGCTGTAATCCTTTTGTCCACTAGGGGGTGTGGCATTATTTCATCAGCAACACTGCCTTGTAGTAAGCATTTGATGCTGAATTGACTAAATGCAGCTTCTATGGGCTAGTCTCCCCTGCCCTTTTAATACGATCAAAGTTCCTTGTGTTGTCAGGGAGCAACTGCCTTTTATGCATAAGACAAATAAGAATATTGTTACTGAATGCAGCTTGTGTGTGCTCTGTGCTCCCTCGCCCTGTTCAAATGATCAAAGGAAATAATGCTGGTGAGGAGTGGAACTGGACTGGTGTCTGATGGCCCTGTGTTTTCCATGTTGGAATTACAACCCTTCTTTTATGGAGTAAATCAAAAGCACAAGAGAATCTGAGATGTTATCGATAATAAATCAATTGGTTTCATGCATTTGTCTGTGTGTGTGTGTGTGTCTGAATGTGATTGTATTTCGTCATATCGCAAACATTTGTGATATCAGATAGGTTAAGATGTTAAAAAGTAATTGGTGATTTTTTCGACAGTGTTGCATGATGGGAATCTAGTGGTTCACTGATATAATCTAGTAAACAAAATAAACTACTTTTTCACCACTCTGTGTGCAAGTGCATTCCTAAACGGCATTTAACGCAGGTCGATGTGATACGATATTATCAGAACACAAAGTGGTTACCGTTAGCGGAAAATGTTGGCACTGGAGAGACTTTTCCTCCACTAAGAAGAAGAAATATCGTGATCAAGAAGGTGGTTCACCCAGTGTGGGGCTCAGCCATTGCACTCTGGCTGTGCTGACCCCTTGCAAATTTTCCAAATGTGGGAATCTCGATTGCATAATTTATGGTAGTGGTCGTTTGCGCTTTACTCTGATTTCTTTGTAAATAATAAACCTTTGCTATGAGAAATGTACTTCCTTTTTTCTGGGGCTTGAAAAACGAAAGAAATTTAAGAGTTATATTGTAGAATTAGAAAATGAAAAAGGTGTAAAGGTAAATGATTTTGTTGACATCTTAGATTCAGTTGAATCCTTTTACAGAAATCTTTATAAAAAGAATGATGTGGACAAAGTGTGTGTTGCAAAAGTGTTGGAGAAAATCAGTGCCAAAGTATCTCAGGCAGATAGAATGATGTGTGATGAAGATATTTCAATTGTGGAAATCAAGAAAGCAATTGAGAACACTCAAGGAAATAAAAGTCCAGGTTTGGATGGTTTAACAAATGAATTCTATAAAGCTTTTGTGGATATTTTGGCACCCATTTTATTGAAGGTTTTTCAGTATATGGAAGAGAATAAGGAAATCCCTGAGTCTATGTCAATTGGTATGTTAACCATCTTGTTTAAAAATAGAGGCAGTAGGTTAAAGTTAGAAAATTATAGGCCTATTAGTCTTCTGAATTCAGATTATAAAATACTGACTAAAGTTTTGGCTAATAGGATGAAAATGGTGATTGGAAGTATTATTACATCAACACAAGCCTACGGAATACCCGGAAGAGATGTTGCCGATGTAATTTGTACAATTAGAGATGTTGTTAATCAAATGAAAAATGAAGGTGGTATAGTTTTAAGTTTAGATTTTAAGAAAGCTTTTGATAAAGTGGAACATAGTTTTCTACTACAGACTTTGGAGAGGTTTGGTTTTGGGCCAAAATTTGTATCTTGGATTAACTTGTTGTATAGTGGAGCAAAAAGTTGTGTTAAATGTAACGGAGTGTTAACAGATACTTTCCCTATAGAGAGGTCAGTAAGGCAGGGTTGTCCTTTGTCAGCTCTGTTGTACAGTGTTTCTACAGAACCTTTAGCTGTTTTAATACTTGGAGACAAAGAGGTGAGGGGTGTTGGAATCCCAGGTGGTGGTGTCAGTGTTATACATCAGTACGCTGATGACACTACTTTTACTGTGAAGGATGTAGGTAGCATTGAAAGCATTATGAAAATCATAGATATCTATTGTAAGGCATCGGGGGCTGAAGTTAATATAGAGAAGACGGAAATTATGTTCTTTGGGGATATCAATGCAAATAAGTGTGAGATTCCATTTAAGGTAGCTAAGGATTTTATGAAGGTGCTGGGAGTACATATTGGTGTAGAGGAGAAAGAGGCAAGGGATATAACTTGGACAGGGATCCTCAATAAAATCAAGCAAACTTTGAATTTCTGGAAAAATAGAAAATTAAAGTTAAAAGGTAAAATAATTGTAGTAAATGCTTTGGTATCATCTAAACTTGTGTATGTTTTGGGAGTTCTAGACATGCCAGAGTGGGTTCTAAATGAATTGAATAATGTGGTGTCTAATTTTATATGGGATGGTAAAGGTGTTAGAATTGCGCAGAAAACATTGATAGCAGACTATGATGATGGAGGTTTAAAACTTGTAGATTTTGATGTTAAAAGAAAAGCTATTAGGATAAAAATAGTAAAGAAATATTTGTATGACAGCTTAGATTATGGCTGGAAACATTTTTTCAAAGTCTATTTAGATGAGAGTGGTGGATGTGAAGATAATGGTTTGTTGATGGGTCTTAAAAGGAAAATGTGTGAAAAGGTACCAGATTTTTATAAAGAAGTGTTAAATGCATGGGCAGAGTTGTTGCCTAATGTGTATTATGAGTGTGGGCATATTGACCTAATTATGAATCATCCTGTTTTTCTGAATGAGAAACTTAAGTACAAAGAAAAGGTGTTATATAGTGAAGTATTCATGAGTGCAGGTCTTAGACAAATAAAAGATTACACATATGAGGTAATTCCAGGTTTTTTTCCTGAGGAAGCTATTTTTGATACCATCCATGAATGGGATGTAGAGGTGGGTAGGGGAACAGTGAGAAATATGTATGAGAAGATAAAAGAAAGTATACCAAGTAAATGGGTGGATTTAATAAATAGTGAAGTTGTTAGGGAAGATTTATTTGTCTTTCCAAATTTGTTTATTGGTAACAGTAAGGAGAAGGCTCATTTATCTAGTATCCCAGTGAAAAGATTCTATAAAATAATGGTAGAGAAAAATGTGAAAAGGCCAGCTGCGGAGAAAGTTTGGAAAGGAATTTTTCCGACTTTGGACGTAAAAAAGATATGGAAAACTTTAAATGTAAAATATAATAGTATGGAATGTGAAAGTAACGATTTTAAAATAAGGCATAATCGTATATATACAAAAGTGGTTTTACATCAAATCAATAGGGAAATAAATAGAGAATGTGACTTATGTGGTGAGTCACCGGAAAATTTAATGCATTTGTTTGTGGAATGTAAGGAGTTAAAAGATTTATTTTGTAAAGTAAAGGGAATGATTCATAGAAACTGGGGGGGTGATATTTTGAAAAAATATGTGTGGGATGAATTGGTGTTATTTGGCGTGTCTGGTAAATGTGAGGGTGTTAATGTGGGTTTGTTGAATGTTGTTTTGAGTTTCTTGAGGTATGCTATTTTTTGTAGGAGGAATTATGCTTTTTTTGAGGGGAAGAAGGTAAGGGTGTGGGATATTTTTGTAGTATTGTTAAAGAAGCATATAGATATGTTTTAGTGTTATGGAAAGGAATGTTTTGATGAAGCTTTTGTGGAGGGGAGTGGGTTGATTTCAAACGTGGATGGTGGAAGAATCACTTATAATTTTTGAAAGTATTGGTATGTTTATTAATTTATTGGTTTTCATAGTTGTTCGGAAGAGTTGATTTCAACATGCCTGTTTTGTGAGATTGGAATTTATGTTAGGCTTTTATTAGTTTTTGTTGTATTTTATTTATTTGAGTTCTTTGATTTGATAGGGGGTGAATTGTTCACCTGCCTATGTTAGTCTCGGTTTTTGTGTATTGTACATTTGATAAAATATTGTAATTGAAACTTTTTATAATAAAAAAAAAAAAAAAAAAAAATATGCCCGATCTCGTCTGATCTCGGAAGCTAAGCAGGGTCGGGCCTGGTTAGTACTTGGATGGGAGACCGCCTGGGAATACCAGGTGCTGTAAGCCTTTTGTCCACTAGGGGGTGTGGCATTATTTCATCAGCAACACTGCCTTGTAGTAAGCATTTGATGCTGAATTGACTAAATGCAGCTTCTATGGGCTAGTCTCCCCTGCCCTTTTAATACGATCAAAGTTCCTTGTGTTGTCAGGGAGCAACTGCCTTTTATGCATAAGACAAATAAGAATATTGTTACTGAATGCAGCTTGTGTGTGCTCTGTGCTCCCTCGCCCTGTTCAAATGATCAAAGGAAATAATGCTGGTGAGGAGTGGAACTGGACTGGTGTCTGATGGCCCTGTGTTTTCCATGTTGGAATTACAACCCTTCTTTTATGGAGTAAATCAAAAGCACAAGAGAATCTGAGATGTTATCGATAATAAATCAATTGGTTTCATGCATTTGTCTGTGTGTGTGTGTGTGTCTGAATGTGATTGTATTTCGTCATATCGCAAACATTTGTGATATCAGATGGGTTAAGATATTAAAAAGTAATTGGTGATTTTTTCGACAGTGTTGCATGATGGGAATCTAGTGGTTCACTGATATAATCTAGTAAACAAAATAAACTACTTTTTCACTACTCTGTGTGCAAGTGCATTCCTAAACGGCATTTAACGCAGGTCGATGTGATATGATATTATCAGAACACAAAGTGGTTACCGTTAGCGGAAAATGTTGGCACTGGAGACACTTTTCCTCCACTAAGCAGAAGAGATACCGTGATCAAGAAGGTGGTTCACCCGGTGTGGGGCTCAGCCATTGCACTCTGGCTGTGCTGACCCCTTGCGAATTTTCCAAATGTGGGAATCCGATTGCAAAATTTATGGTAGTGCTCGTTTGAGCTTTACCCTGATGTCTTTGTTAATGATAAACTGTTGCTTGGCGGCAGGCTTAAGGATGACTTGAGTCAACTGACTGTGCTTATGGAGATCTTTGAAGTCAGTTGTGAAGGAGACTTTGTGGACCAATCGAAAGGTGGAAACATTTGTTTGTAGCAAAATATTGTTGGCATTTTGTCGAAACATTATGTTGCGAAATGCAGCATTGTATTTATGCCACGCTGGTACTTCAATCAGGAGATAGTTGAGAAGCCACTCTAACCCCCCCCCCCCCCCCCCCCCCCCGGTCATGATGTGTCATACGCGCCCCATGCGCTTCCAATATGAAATTGTCCATACATGCGTTCCTCCTTAGCACAGAACAATGCAATAGGTTTTCAACATCCAGAGCTTTTGTGTATTTATTGTGGCTAGTAGGATAGCTGCATGGGAAACTGTTGCTGATGATGTATTTGTCAGAAGTCATTGTATTTGTCCGTTTTTTCCCACAAGGCTGAAATATGTGCCCTCGCTTAGAAATGTTTGCAAGGTTTGTTTGTATTTCATCCAACTCTCTGTGCTAAAAAGTGATGGCTACAGTATATGTAATTTCTTCCACTTTTTGAGTGAGCCAAAGTTCAAGCTGCTTATCTAATTGGTGAGAATGCAATGTCTGTTTATCAGACTCACTTTGACTTTATATGGTGTGCCAAGAGATGTACCTTCGCTTACGGCCATACCAGCCTGAATATGCCCGATCTCGTCTGATCTCGGAAGCTAAGCAGGGTCGGGCCTGGTTAGTACTTGGATGGGAGACCGCCTGGGAATACCAGGTGCTGTAAGCCTTTTGTCCACTAGGGGGTGTGGCATTATTTCATCAGCAACACTGCCTTGTAGTAAGCATTTGATGCTGAATTGACTAAATGCAGCTTCTATGGGCTAGTCTCCCCTGCCCTTTTAATACGATCAAAGTTCCTTGTGTTGTCAGGGAGCAACTGCCTTTTATGCATAAGACAAATAAGAATATTGTTACTGAATGCAGCTTGTGTGTGCTCTGTGCTCCCTCGCCCTGTTCAAATGATCAAAGGAAATAATGCTGGTGAGGAGTGGAACTGGACTGGTGTCTGATGGCCCTGTGTTTTCCATGTTGGAATTACAACCCTTCTTTTATGGAGTAAATCAAAAGCACAAGAGAATCTGAGATGTTATCGATAATAAATCAATTGGTTTCATGCATTTGTCTGTGTGTGTGTGTGTGTCTGAATGTGATTGTATTTCGTCATATCGCAAACATTTGTGATATCAGATGGGTTAAGATATTAAAAAGTAATTGGTGATTTTTTCGACAGTGTTGCATGATGGGAATCTAGTGGTTCACTGATATAATCTAGTAAACAAAATAAACTACTTTTTCACTACTCTGTGTGCAAGTGCATTCCTAAACGGCATTTAACGCAGGTCGATGTGATATGATATTATCAGAACACAAAGTGGTTACCGTTAGCGGAAAATGTTGGCACTGGAGACACTTTTCCTCCACTAAGCAGAAGAGATACCGTGATCAAGAAGGTGGTTCACCCGGTGTGGGGCTCAGCCATTGCACTCTGGCTGTGCTGACCCCTTGCGAATTTTCCAAATGTGGGAATCCGATTGCAAAATTTATGGTAGTGCTCGTTTGAGCTTTACCCTGATGTCTTTGTTAATGATAAACTGTTGCTTGGCGGCAGGCTTAAGGATGACTTGAGTCAACTGACTGTGCTTATGGAGATCTTTGAAGTCAGTTGTGAAGGAGACTTTGTGGACCAATCGAAAGGTGGAAACATTTGTTTGTAGCAAAATATTGTTGGCATTTTGTCGAAACATTATGTTGCGAAATGCAGCATTGTATTTATGCCACGCTGGTACTTCAATCAGGAGATAGTTGAGAAGCCACTCTAACACCCCCCCCCCGGTCATGATGTGTCATACGCGCCCCATGCGCTTCCAATATGAAATTGTCCATACATGCGTTCCTCCTTAGCACAGAACAATGCAATAGGTTTTCAACATCCAGAGCTTTTGTGTATTTATTGTGGCTAGTAGGATAGCTGCATGGGAAACTGTTGCTGATGATGTATTTGTCAGAAGTCATTGTATTTGTCCGTTTTTTCCCACAAGGCTGAAATATGTGCCCTCGCTTAGAAATGTTTGCAAGGTTTGTTTGTATTTCATCCAACTCTCTGTGCTAAAAAGTGATGGCTACAGTATATGTAATTTCTTCCACTTTTTGAGTGAGCCAAAGTTCAAGCTGCTTATCTAATTGGTGAGAATGCAATGTCTGTTTATCAGACTCACTTTGACTTTATATGGTGTGCCAAGAGATGTACCTTCGCTTATGGCCATACCAGCCTGAATATGCCCGATCTCGTCTGATCTCGGAAGCTAAGCAGGGTCGGGCCTGGTTAGTACTTGGATGGGAGACCGCCTGGGAATACCAGGTGCTGTAAGCCTTTTGTCCACTAGGGGGTGTGGCATTATTTCATCAGCAACACTGCCTTGTAGTAAGCATTTGATGCTGAATTGACTAAATGCAGCTTCTATGGGCTAGTCTCCCCTGCCCTTTTAATACGATCAAAGTTCCTTGTGTTGTCAGGGAGCAACTGCCTTTTATGCATAAGACAAATAAGAATATTGTTACTGAATGCAGCTTGTGTGTGCTCTGTGCTCCCTCGCCCTGTTCAAATGATCAAAGGAAATAATGCTGGTGAGGAGTGGAACTGGACTGGTGTCTGATGGCCCTGTGTTTTCCATGTTGGAATTACAACCCTTCTTTTATGGAGTAAATCAAAAGCACAAGAGAATCTGAGATGTTATCGATAATAAATCAATTGGTTTCATGCATTTGTCTGTGTGTGTGTGTGTGTCTGAATGTGATTGTATTTCGTCATATCGCAAACATTTGTGATATCAGATGGGTTAAGATATTAAAAAGTAATTGGTGATTTTTTCGACAGTGTTGCATGATGGGAATCTAGTGGTTCACTGATATAATCTAGTAAACAAAATAAACTACTTTTTCACTACTCTGTGTGCAAGTGCATTCCTAAACGGCATTTAACGCAGGTCGATGTGATATGATATTATCAGAACACAAAGTGGTTACCGTTAGCGGAAAATGTTGGCACTGGAGACACTTTTCCTCCACTAAGCAGAAGAGATACCGTGATCAAGAAGGTGGTTCACCCGGTGTGGGGCTCAGCCATTGCACTCTGGCTGTGCTGACCCCTTGCGAATTTTCCAAATGTGGGAATCCGATTGCAAAATTTATGGTAGTGCTCGTTTGAGCTTTACCCTGATGTCTTTGTTAATGATAAACTGTTGCTTGGCGGCAGGCTTAAGGATGACTTGAGTCAACTGACTGTGCTTATGGAGATCTTTGAAGTCAGTTGTGAAGGAGACTTTGTGGACCAATCGAAAGGTGGAAACATTTGTTTGTAGCAAAATATTGCTGGCATTTTGTCGAAACATTATGTTGCGAAATGCAGCATTGTATTTATGCCACGCTGGTACTTCAATCAGGAGATAGTTGAGAAGCCACTCTAACCCCCCCCCCCCCCCCCCCCCGGTCATGATGTGTCATACGCGCCCCATGCGCTTCCAATATGAAATTGTCCATACATGCGTTCCTCCTTAGCACAGAACAATGCAATAGGTTTTCAACATCCAGAGCTTTTGTGTATTTATTGTGGCTAGTAGGATAGCTGCATGGGAAACTGTTGCTGATGATGTATTTGTCAGAAGTCATTGTATTTGTCCGTTTTTTCCCACAAGGCTGAAATATGTGCCCTCGCTTAGAAATGTTTGCAAGGTTTGTTTGTATTTCATCCAACTCTCTGTGCTAAAAAGTGATGGCTACAGTATATGTAATTTCTTCCACTTTTTGAGTGAGCCAAAGTTCAAGCTGCTTATCTAATTGGTGAGAATGCAATGTCTGTTTATCAGACTCACTTTGACTTTATATGGTGTGCCAAGAGATGTACCTTCGCTTACGGCCATACCAGCCTGAATATGCCCGATCTCGTCTGATCTCGGAAGCTAAGCAGGGTCGGGCCTGGTTAGTACTTGGATGGGAGACCGCCTGGGAATACCAGGTGCTGTAAGCCTTTTGTCCACTAGGGGGTGTGGCATTATTTCATCAGCAACACTGCCTTGTAGTAAGCATTTGATGCTGAATTGACTAAATGCAGCTTCTATGGGCTAGTCTCCCCTGCCCTTTTAATACGATCAAAGTTCCTTGTGTTGTCAGGGAGCAACTGCCTTTTATGCATAAGACAAATAAGAATATTGTTACTGAATGCAGCTTGTGTGTGCTCTGTGCTCCCTCGCCCTGTTCAAATGATCAAAGGAAATAATGCTGGTGAGGAGTGGAACTGGACTGGTGTCTGATGGCCCTGTGTTTTCCATGTTGGAATTACAACCCTTCTTTTATGGAGTAAATCAAAAGCACAAGAGAATCTGAGATGTTATCGATAATAAATCAATTGGTTTCATGCATTTGTCTGTGTGTGTGTGTGTGTCTGAATGTGATTGTATTTCGTCATATCGCAAACATTTGTGATATCAGATGGGTTAAGATATTAAAAAGTAATTGGTGATTTTTTCGACAGTGTTGCATGATGGGAATCTAGTGGTTCACTGATATAATCTAGTAAACAAAATAAACTACTTTTTCACTACTCTGTGTGCAAGTGCATTCCTAAACGGCATTTAACGCAGGTCGATGTGATATGATATTATCAGAACACAAAGTGGTTACCGTTAGCGGAAAATGTTGGCACTGGAGACACTTTTCCTCCACTAAGCAGAAGAGATACCGTGATCAAGAAGGTGGTTCACCCGGTGTGGGGCTCAGCCATTGCACTCTGGCTGTGCTGACCCTTGCGAATTTTCCAAATGTGGGAATCCGATTGCAAAATTTATGGTAGTGCTCGTTTGAGCTTTACCCTGATGTCTTTGTTAATGATAAACTGTTGCTTGGCGGCAGGCTTAAGGATGACTTGAGTCAACTGACTGTGCTTATGGAGATCTTTGAAGTCAGTTGTGAAGGAGACTTTGTGGACCAATCGAAAGGTGGAAACATTTGTTTGTAGCAAAATATTGTTGGCATTTTGTCGAAACATTATGTTGCGAAATGCAGCATTGTATTTATGCCACGCTGGTACTTCAATCAGGAGATAGTTGAGAAGCCACTCTAACCCACCCCCCCCGGTCATGATGTGTCATACGCGCCCCATGCGCTTCCAATATGAAATTGTCCATACATGCGTTCCTCCTTAGCACAGAACAATGCAATAGGTTTTCAACATCCAGAGCTTTTGTGTATTTATTGTGGCTAGTAGGATAGCTGCATGGGAAACTGTTGCTGATGATGTATTTGTCAGAAGTCATTGTATTTGTCCGTTTTTTCCCACAAGGCTGAAATATGTGCCCTCGCTTAGAAATGTTTGCAAGGTTTGTTTGTATTTCATCCAACTCTCTGTGCTAAAAAGTGATGGCTACAGTATATGTAATTTCTTCCACTTTTTGAGTGAGCCAAAGTTCAAGCTGCTTATCTAATTGGTGAGAATGCAATGTCTGTTTATCAGACTCACTTTGACTTATATGGTGTGCCAAGAGATGTACCTTCGCTTATGGCCATACCAGCCTGAATATACCCGATCTCGTCTGATCTCGGAAGCTAAGCAGGGTCGGGCCTGGTTAGTACTTGGATGGGAAGACCGCCTGGGAATACCAGGTGCTGTAAGCCTTTTGTCCACTAGGGGGTGTGGCATTATTTCATCAGCAACACTGCCTTGTAGTAAGCATTTGATGCTGAATTGACTAAATGCAGCTTCTATGGGCTAGTCTCCCTGCCCTTTTAATACGATCAAAGTTCCTTGTGTTGTCAGGGAGCAACTGCCTTTTATGCATAAGACAAATAAGAATATTGTTAGCTGAATGCAGCTTGTGTGTGCTCTGTGCTCCCTCGCCCTGTTCAAATGATCAGAAGGAAATAATGCTGGTGAGGAGTGGAACTGGAACTGGTGTCTGATGGCCCTGTGTTTTCCATGTTGGAATTACCAACCCTTCTTTTATGGAGTAAATCAAAAGCACAAGAGAATCTGAGATGTTATCGATAATAAATCAATGTTTCATGCATTTGTCTGTGTGGGTGTGTGTGTCTGAATGTGATTGTATTTCGTCATATCGCAAACATTTTGTGATATCAGATGGGTAAGGACTATTAAAAGTAATTGGTGATTTTTTTTCGACATGTTGCATGATGGAATCTAGTGGTTCACTGATATAAGTCTAGTAAACAAAAGTAAACTACTTTTTCACTACTCTGTGTGCAAGTGCATTCCTAAACGGCATTTAACGCAGGTCGATGTGATATGATATTATCAGAACACAAAGTGGTTACCGTTAGCGGAAATGTTGGCACTGGAGACACTTTTCCTCCACTAAGCAGAAGAGATTCCGTGATCAAGAAGGTGGTTCACCCGTGTGGGGCTCAGCCATTGCACTCTGGCTGTGCTGACCCCTTGCGAATTTTCCAAATGTGGGAATCCGATTGCAAAATTTATGGTAGTGCTTTGTTAATGATAAACTGTTGCTTGGCGGCAGGCTTAAGGATGACTTGAGTCAACTGACTGTGCTTATGTAGAGATCTTTGAAGTCAGTTGTGAAGGAGACTTTGTGGACCAACGAAAGGTGGAAACATTTGTTTGTAGCAAAATATTGTTGGCATTTTGTCGAAACATTATGTTGCGAAATGCAGCATTGTATTTATGCCACGCTGGTACTTCAATCAGGAGATA